>NC_138308.1:32765000-32930000 GCF_965601325.2 Salmo salar | reverse complement strand
AAACATGCTGGTAAGACCTGACTAGACAAGATGAACTGGTAACAGACAAACAGAGAACACAGGTATAAATACACTGGGGATAATGAGGAAGATGGACGACACCCGGAGGGGTGTGGAGATAAGCACAAAGACAGTAGAAATAGATCAGGGTGTAACACTTTCAAAGTCTTGAAGTTTTCCGGATTGGCTGACCTTCAATGATGGACTGTCTTTTTTCTTTGCTTATTTGAGCTGTTCTTTCCATATAAGTATTTGGTCTTTTACCAAATAGGGCTGACTTCTGTATACCACCCCTACCTTGTCACAACACAACTGATTGGTTCAAACACATTAAGAAGGAAAGAAATTCCACAAATACATTTTTAACAAGGCACAACTGTTAATTGAAATGCATTCCAGGTGACTACCTCATGAAGCTGGTTCAGAGAATGCCAAGAGTGTGCAAAGCTGTCATCAATTTGAAGAATCTGAAATATAAAATATATTTTGATATGTTGTCACGACTTCCCCCGAAGGTGGTTCCTCTCCTTGTTCGGGCGGTGCTCTGCGGTTGGCGTCGCCGGCCTACTAGCCATCACCGATTCATTTTTCTTTTTCCGTTTGTTTGCTTTATTCCTCTGTGTATATTTACCCCTGTTTTACCGCTTAGGTTTGTGCGGGATTATCTTCATGTTGCTTGTGGAGGCTTTCCTCAGTTTATTCACGTGTGTTTATTATAGTAAGGAGCGTTGGTTTATTCTCCTTCCGTGAGTAACTGTGAATTCTCATTGTCTTGGGCGTTTTTTTGGGGTGATCGTGCCTGTACCGTTTTTTTGGACTTGCCTATTAAAAGAAACGCTACATTGACATCCCTGCTCTCCTGCGCTTGACTCCTTACCTACCTTCAGAACGAAGCCTTAACATATGTTTAACACTTTTTGGGTTACTACATGATTCCATATGTGTTATTTCATAGTTTTGATGTCTTCACTATTATTCTGCAATGTAGAAAATAGTAGAACTAAAGAAGAACCTTGGAATGAGTAGGTGTGTCCAAACCTTTGACTGGTAATGTAAATGTCATGTTGGCTGGAATCATGAATTCATGAAGTGACAGACTGGTGTCTTGATCCATCAGCTTACACGGTGGCCTTGTAATTTGTGGGTTGTTGCGCAGAAGGTTATGAGTTTGAGTCCCACTCGACACAGAACAGAAGGCAGATATTTTACACATTATCATGAAATGCATTTGAATACCTGTAACTCATGTATAAACTTTTGTCTGTTCCTCTCCATGCCCCACCACCCTCTCTCTCCCTCTCAATTAAATTACATTCAAAGGGCTTTATTGGAATCGGAAACATATGTGTCTCTCTCACACACACACACACACACACACACACACACACACACACACACACACACACACACACACACACACACACACACACACACACACACACACACACACACACACACACACACACACACACACACACACACACACACACACACACACACACACTCGACCTCACAAAGAGAAATGGATACTTGTTATGTTTCTGTCACCAAACCCTGCATGTGATCTTCCTCAGTCTGTCCCCTGGCCCCCGATGGTGACTGAAGATACAGTATCACAGAGATTCCTTACACAAAGCCACAGTTGTTTGCGTATGTGTGTGTGTGTGTGTGTGTGTGTGTGTCTGTCCATGTGTGTGTTAATACCTCGTTGAGTGATTTACAGCAGTATGACCCTCAGTTTTCCTGTGAAAGGGTTAATGAGTGTGAGAGATGGAGGTGTGTGTTGCAGGTACTCTAGGTGTGTTTGCTTTACAGGGAAAGGTAGACCGTTTCTTACCTTGACACTTACCTCTCACTGAAACCAGGGGCCCACTGAGAGGCGTGTGTGTGTGTGTGTGTGTGTGTGTGTGTGTGTGTGTGTGTGTGTGTGTGTGTGTGTGTGTGTGTGTGTGTGTGTGTGTGTGTGTGTGTGTGTGTGTGTGTGTGTGTGTGCATTTGATACACTACCACCTCTGAGTCACTGATGGCCTTCAGGGGAGTCAAAGGTGATTAATGACTGCAGCTGATTATGAGGTGAGGAAAAACGGGCATATGATGGATGAATGTGTGTGTGTGTGTTGGTTTTTCTGTGTGTGTGACTGATGAATGGTCGATCCAGCTCGCTAGTATATTCATTTCAAAGTCTTCTCTCTCACCCTCAGGTCTACCTCATCAATCCGTGTTCAGTATCGTTTTGAACGGCCAACTTTACATTAAGTTACCATTTTGACATTGAATAACTGGATAACTTCTTCGATAGCCAAGATATACTCACTGTAGTTCATGTATAGTTGCATGCCATGTACACAAATACATCCAAGCTCCCTGTAACCACACCTGGAATCAAATACTATTTCAAACCAAATCATATTTTATTTGTCACATACACATGGTTAGCAGATGTTAATGCGAGTGTAGCGAAATGCATGTGCTTCTGGTTCTGACCATGCAGTAATATCTAACAAGTAATATAACCCAAGAATTTCACAACTACCTTATACACAAGTGTAAAGGAATGAATAAGAATATGTACATAAAAATATATGAATGAGTGATGGCCGAACGGCATAGGCAAGATGCAGTACATGGTATAGAGTACAGTATATACATATGAGATGAGTAATGTAGGGTATGTAAACATTATACAAAGTGGCATTGTTTAAAGTGGCAAGTGATACATTTATTACATCAATTCTTCCATTATTAAAGTGGCTAGAGTTGAGTCAGTATGTTGGCAGAAGCCACTCAATGTTAGTGATGGCTGTTTAACAGACTGATGGCCTTGAAATAGAAGCTGTTTTTCAGTCTCTCGGTCCCAGCTTTGATGCACCTGTACTGACCTCACCTTCTGGATGATAGCGGGGTGAACAGGCAGTGGCTCGGGTGGTTGTTGTCCTTGATGATCTTTTTGGCCTTCCTGTGACATCGGGTGGTGTAGGTGTCCTGGAGGGCAGGTAGTTTGCCCCCGGTGATGCGTTGTGCAGACCTCACTACCCTCTGGAGAGCCTTACGGTTGTGGGCGGAGCAGTTGCTGTACCAGGCGGTGATACAGCCCGACAGGATGCTCTCGATTGTGCATCTGTGAAAGTTTGTGAGTGTTTTTGGTGACAAGCCAAATTTCTTCAGCCTCCTGAGGTTGAAGAGGCGCTGCTGCACCCTCTTCACCATGCTGTCTGTGTGGGTGGACCATTTCAGTTTGTCCGTGATGTGGACACCGAGGAACTTAAAACTTCCACCCTCTCCACTACTGTCCCGTCGATGTGGATAGGGGGCTGCTCCCTCTGCTGTTTCCTGAAGTCCACGATCATCTCCTTTGTTTTGTTGACATTGAGTGTGAGGTTATTTTCCTGACACCACACTCCGAGGGCCCTCACCTTCTCCCTGTAGGCCGTCTCGTCGTTGTTGGTAATCAGGCCTACCACTGTAGTGTCGTCTGCAAACTTGATGATTGAGTTGGAGGCGTGCATGGCCACGCAGTCATGGGTGAACAGGGAGTACAGGAGAGGGCTGAGAACGCACCCTTGTGGGGCCCCAGTGTTGAGGATCAGCGGGGTGGAGATGTTGTTACCTACCCTCACCATCTGGGGGCGGCCCGTCAGGAAGTCCAGGACCCAGTTGCACAGGGCGGGGTTGAGACCCAGGTTCTCAAGCTTAATGATGAGTTTTGAGGGTACTAGGGTTTTAAATGCTGAGCTGTAGTCGATGAACAGCATTCTTACATAGGTATTCCTCTTGTCCAGATGGGATAGGGCAGTGTGCAGTGTGATTGTGATTGCGTCGTCTGTGGACCTATTGGGACGGTAAGCAAATTGGAGTGGGTCTAGGGTGTCAGGTAGGGTGGAGGTGATATGGTCCTTGACTAGTCTCTCAAAGCACTTCAGGATGGCGGAAGTGAGTGCTATGGGGCGGTAGTCATTTAGCTCAGTTACCTTTGCTTTCTTGGAAACAGGAACAATGTTTGGCCCTCTTGAAGCACAGCAGACTGGGATAAGGATTGATTGAATATGTCCATAAACACCAGCCAGCTGGTCTGCGTATGCTCTGAGGACGCGACTGGGGATGCCATCTGGGCCTGCAGCCTTGTGAGGGTTAACTCTTTGGGTTAGGGGGCAGTATTTTGATGTCAAGATTAAAAACATGCCCAAAGTAAACTGCCTGTTACTCAGGCCCAGAAGCTAACATATGCATATAATTGGTAGATTTGGATAGAAAACACTGTAAAGGTTCTAAAACTGTTAAAATAATGTCTGTGAGTATAACAGAACTGATATGGCAGGCAAAACCCCGAGGACAAACAATCCCCCCAAAAAACATTCAACCTACCACCTACCACTGTTACCAATGACCGTCATGCACCAGCTAAACTGAGTTTTTGGGGATATAAAGAAGGAATTTATTGATCAAAAGGACCATTTGTGATGTAGCTGGGACCTTTGGAGTGCCAACAGAAGAAGATCTTCAAATGTAAGGCATTTATTATATCGCTATTTCTGACTTTTGTGGCTCTCCTGCCTGGTTGAAAAATGTTTTTCGTGCTTTTGTATGCGGGGCGCTGTCCTCAGATAATTGCATGGTGTGCTTTTGCCGTAAAGCCTTTTTGAAATCTGACACAACGGCTGGATTAACAAGAAGTTAAGCTTTAGTTTGATGCATGACACTTGTATTTTCATGATTGTTAAATATTTCTATTTCTGTAATTTGATTTTCGCGCTCTGCAATTTCACCGGATGTTGTCGAGGTCGGTCGCTAGCGGAACGCCTGCGCCAGAAAGGTTAACACGATTAAATGTTTTACTCACATTGGCTGCAGTGAAGGAGAGCCAGCAGGTTTTTGGTATCGTGCCGTGTCAGTGGCACTGTATTGTCCTCAAAGCTAGCAAAGAAGTTGTTTAGTTTGTCTTGGAGCAAGACATCGTGGTCCGCGACGGGGCTGGTTTTTCTTTTGTAGTCCGTGATTAACTGTAGACCCTGCCACATACCTCTTGTGTCTGAGCCGTTGAATTGTGACTCTACTTTGTCTCTATAGTGACGCTTAGCTTGTTTGATTGCCTTGCGGAGGGAATAGTTACACTGTTTGTATTCAGTCATGTTTCCGGTCACCTTGCCATGATTAAAAGCAGTGGTTCGTGCTTTCAGTTTTGCGCGAATTCTGCCATCAATCCACGGTTTCTGGTTGGGGAGTGTTTTAATAAACGCTGTGGGTACAACATCATCATCAATGTTGTTGTTCGACGCTATGCGGAACATATCCCAGTCCACGTGATCGAAGCAATCTTGAAGCGTGGAATCCGATTGGTCGGACCAGCGTTGAACAGACCTGAGCGCAGGTGCTTCCTGTTTTAGTTTCTGTGTATAGGCTGGGAGCAACAAAATGGAATCGTGGTCAGCTTTTCCGAAAGGAGGGCGGGGGAGGGCCTTATATGCGTTGCGGAAGTTAGAATAACAATGATCCAGGGTTTTGCCAGCCCGGGTCGCGCAATCGATATGCTGATAAAATTTAGGGAGCCTTGTTTTCAGATAAGCCTTGTTAAAATCCCCAGCTACAATAAATGCAGCCTCAGGATATGTGGTTACCAGTTTACATAGCGTGAAATGAAGTTCGTACAGGTCCGTTGATGTGTCTGCTTGGGGGGGAATATACACGACTGTGATTATGATCGAAGACAATTCTCTTGGTAGATAATACGGTCGGCATTTGATTGTGAGGAATTCTAAGTCAAGTGAACAAAAGGACTTGAGTTCCTGTATGTTGTTATGATCACACCACGTCTCGTTAATCATAAGGCATACACCCCCACCCTTCTTCTTACCAGAGAGATGTTTGTTTCTGTCGGTGCGATGCATGAAGAAACCAGGTGGCTGTACCGACTCCGATAGCGTGTCTCGAATGAGCCATGTTTCCGTGAAACAAAGAACGTTACAGTCTCAGATGTCTCTCTGGAAGGCAACCCTTGCTCGGATTTCATCTACCTTGTTGTCAAGAGACTGGACATTGGCGAGTAGTATGCTCGGGAGCGGTGCGTGATGTGCCCGTCTACGGAGCCTGACCAGAAGACCGCTCCGTCTGCCCCTTCTGTGGCGCTGTTGTTTTGGATCCATTGTCCTGGGTGGTGGGCCAAAGGAGGTTGATATCAGATCAAATACATCCAAGTTCCCTGTAACCACACCTGAACCACACCTGAATCAAATACTATTTGATATCAGATCAAATACTTGATCTGTGCTTGATTGAAATTTCCTCGCTTAACGGACCAATAGAATAGCTCTAAAACTGCAACCCCGCCCATCTGGCACTACAGGCAGGCTAGTGCATACGCTCACAGTATTTGAAAGATTTCAAACAGTATTTGAAACCAGATCTGTTTGTAACTAACATAGTATATGTGCATTGATCGAGGGGCAATGAAAAATGTCTTTACAGCTTGATATCTTTCAAACTGAATCCAGTCACCTGTGGCCAGCATAGTTACGTGATGGGTGTGGGGGCTACGCCTAGGACTACAGTTGGTGTGTGTGTGTATGTATGTGTGTGTGTGTATGTGTGTATGGTTACCTTTCTAGCTTGTATGTGTGTGTTATCAGGTGGAGGAGACAGGGAGTAATGCTTGAGACAGCTAGCTGGGCCTGTAATCAAAGTGATCCCTCTGCAAACTCATTAGCTCCTGAAATACACCACTACACACATAGAGGGAGGATTGTAACACACACACACACACACACACACACACACACACACACACACACACACACACACACACACACACCACACACACACACACACACACACACCTAAGACATATACAGTACATCATATATACTGTAACTGTAGAAACACAACACATATTACTGATGGCCTATTGTAAGACATAATAGCGAAAGTCACCCGAACTTCTCTTTCAATGACGTGGTAGGCAGGAAATGCTCAAGTCAGGCAGGCATATTTACATGCATCAAAATATACACCTTTATGAGTTAACATCTCGATTGGTGTAAGCTTCCAGAAATAGGCAATAGTAAGTCTTCAGGTCCTAGACAGGACTGTAGTACTGCCTGAGACAGAGACAGTAGTAAGTCTTCAGGTCCTAGACAGGATTGTATTACTGCCTGAGACAGAGACAGTAGTAAGTCTTCAGGTCCTAGACAGGACTGTAGTACTGCCTGAGACAGAGACAGTAGTAAGTCTTCAGGTCCTAGACAGGACTGTAGTACTGCCTGAGACAGAGACAGTAGTAAGTCTTCAGGTCCTAGACAGGACTGTTGTACTGCCTGAGATAAAGACAGTAGTAAGTCTTCAGGTCCTAGACAGGACTGTTGTAATGCCTGAGATAGAGACAGTAGTAAGTCTTCAGGTCCTAGACAGGACTGTAGTACTGCCTGAGATAGAGACAGTAGTAAGTCTTCAGGTCCTAGACAGGACTGTAGTACTCAATGAGACAGAGACAGTAAGTCTTCAGGTCCTAGACAGGACTGTAGTACTAAATTAGACAGAGACAGTAGTAAGTCTTCAGGTCCTAGACAGGACTGTAGTACTGCCTGAGACAGAGACAGTAGCAAGTCTTCAGGTCCTAGACAGGACTGTATTACTCAATGAGACAGAGACAGTAGCAAGTCTTCCGGTCCTAGACAGGACTGTAGTACTCAATGAGACAGAGACAGTAGCAAGTCTTCAGGTCCTAGACAGGACTGTAGTACTGCCTGAGACAGCGACAGTAGTAAGTCTTTAGGTCCTAGACAGGACTGTTGTACTGCCTGAGACAGAGACAGTAGTAAGTCTTTAGGTCCTAGACAGGACTGTAGTACTCAATGAGACAGAGACAGTAGAAAGTATTCCGGTCCTAGACACGGTCCTGTAGCCTGGGGAACCACTGAGTCTTTTTATCCAACAATCCCCATGTTGCCCTCCCTCAGGGCACAGGATCTCCAAAGCTACACACACACACACCCACACACACGCACAAACACACACACACACACACACACACACACACACACACACACACACACACACACACACACACACACACACACACACGCACACGCACGCACGCACGCACGCACGCAGGCAGGCAGGGCGAGAGAAGGAGAAGGGGCATTTCTCAGTTAAGGAGGGAGGAGAGGAAAAGTGAAAGATGGAGAGATGGAGAGAGGAGAGAGGGAGAGAGGGAGAGACAGGAATGTTAATCCCCTTAATGTGTCTGAGCTCCAGTATGATTAAACTGGTTTAATATCAGCCGTGACCAGCCACACAGGTCACATTTGATTAAACTTGTTTAATATCAGCCGTGACCAGCCACACAGGTCACATTTGATTAAACTTGTTTAATATCAGCCGTGACCAGCCACACAGGTCACATTTGATTAAACTTGTTTAATATCAGCCGTGACCAGCCACACAGGTCACATTTGATTAAACTGGTTTAATATCAGCCGTGACCAGACACACAGGTCACATTTGATTAAACTAGTTTAATATCAGCCGTGACCAGACACACAAGTCACATTTGATTAAACTTGTTTAATATCAGCCGTGACCAGCCACACAGGTCACATTTGATTAAACTGGTTTAATATCAGCCGTGACCAGACACACAAGTCACATTTGATTAAACTTGTTTAATATCAGCTGTGACCAGCCACACAGGTCACATTTGATTAAACTAGTGTAATATCAGCCGTGACCAGACACACAGGTCACATTTGATTAAACTGGTTTAATATCAGCCGTGACCAGACACACAAGTCACATTTGATTAAACTTGTTTAATATCAGCCGTGACCAGCCACACAGGTCACATTTGATTAAACTGGTTTAATATCAGCCGTGACCAGACACACAAGTCACATTTGATTAAACTTGTTTAATATCAGCCGTGACCAGCCACACAGGTCACATTTGATTAAACTTGTTTAATATCAGCCGTGACCAGCCACACAGGTCACATTTGATTAAACTTGTTTAATATCAGCCGTGACCAGCCACACAGGTCACATTTGATTAAACTAGTGTAATCAGCCGTGACCAGACACACAGGTCACATTTGATTAAACTGGTTTAATATCAGCCGTGACCAGACACACAGGTCACATTTGATTAAACTAGTTTAATATCAGCCGTGACCAGACACACAAGTCACATTTGATTAAACTTGTTTAATATCAGCCGTGACCAGCCACACAGGTCACATTTGATTAAACTGGTTTAATATCAGCCGTGACCAGACACACAGGTCACATTTGATTAAACTAGTTTAATATCAGCCGTGACCAGACACACAAGTCACATTTGATTAAACTTGTTTAATATCAGCCGTGACCAGCCACACAGGTCACATTTGATTAAACTGGTTTAATATCAGCCGTGACCAGCCACACAGGTCACATTTGATTAAACTAGTGTAATACCAGCCGTGACAAGATACACAGGTCACGTACGATTAAACTAGTTCAGTATCAGCCGTGACCAACACACAGGTCACGTACGATTAAACTAGTTCAATATCAGCCGTGACCAGACACACAGGTCACGTACGATTAAAATAGTTCAATATCAGCCGTGACCAGCCACACAGGTCACATTTGATTAAACTAGTTCATTATCAGCCGTGACCAACACACAGGTCACGTACGATTAAACTAGTTCAATATCAGCCGTGACCAGCCACACAGGTCACGTACGATTAAACTAGTTCAGTATCAGCCGTGACCAGCCACACAGGTCACGTACGATTAAACTAGTTCAGTATCAGCCGTGACCAGCCACACAGGTCACGTACGATTAAACTAGTTCAATATCAGCCGTGACCAGACACACAGGTCACTTACGATTAAACTAGTTCAGTATCAGCCGTGACCAGCCACACAGGTCACGTACGACTAGTTCAGTATCAGCCGTGACCAACACACAGGTCACGTATAAGGCACTGCTGGGAAAGCAAGACTTCAGCGGTTAGTTAGGACAACAGCAGCTTTGTACGGCAAACTTTACCATGTCTTAATATTAATAAAGTAGTTTAATTTGTGCCATGACCAGACACACAGGTCACACTGCAGGGGGAACGAGAGGATGGAGAGCAGAGATAACGTCCGTGTTAGGTAACTACAGCATCTCTTTAACCTGTAATGTGTTGTTCTGACAGAGGCCTGATCTGTGTATGTGCCAAGTATTTTAATCATACTGGAGCTGGGGTTTCATGTGGTCAAAGCTTAGTGCTCTTGAATGCAAAACAAACACCTGTAAAATAATAAATAAATGAACTGAATTCAACTAAACCCCATTCCTCAGCTTCATAGCAGACCAAGTGACACGGCTGTTTATTGAAAAACATATCTATGTGTCTTTAACTTAAATTACCGTCTTCATTGAGATCCTTCACCGATGTGTGGCCACCTTGATGTTGCCTATAGAAGATATGGCTTTGACACCGCTGGCCTAAGACACCAGAATCGGACCGTCCAGAGGTCAGCTGAGGTTTCTGAGGTTTCAGAATGCTGACTGATCTCTCAGAGCGTGTCGTTGTTGTGTAAATGTGTTTCTAGCTGTTTAAATTGAACTGCTAAGAAGGAGCTGGCTGTGAAGTGATGGACAGTTAGGTGTTAGTTTGACAGTGTGTAGCTGTCTGTGCTTGATCCTGACGGTTGTATGCAAGGCAGTCTGGTACGTTTGTACCAGTCTGGTACGTCTGTTAGTTTGACAGTGTGTAGCTGTCTGTGCTTGATCCTGACGGTTGTATGCAAGGCAGTCTGGTACGTGTTGACTGGTGTGAAATTAGTTTGTCAAAGGAAGCAGGTAGATTTGTTGACCCGTCCCTGAACACACAAGCCTGCTAGAGGCTTCAGAGGTTATGTTGGTCTGGATCGTAGAGGCGCCAGGACACAGGACTAACTGAAGGAGGTCCAACTCCACACATCAGGACTCTGCCTAGCCAAATTATAGCCCAATCACATATTCTCTGGTACTTGTTAAATTCCAATGAATATACAGCAGAGAGAATGTTGAAGAGCAGATTTAGACAGGCTTGGTTGTAGCCTGATCGACTGAACAAATGCAAATTCTGTAAAAGGAAACCACAAGAACTTTCTGCTAGAAAGGCTGGTGAATCCATCTTATTGAAGCGTGTGTAGATGTTTGTTTGTAGTTTAGATCTTAGATCCTATTCAACAGAGACAGTATGAGATAATATGACAGACGTGATGCAATGCAAACATCACTAGGCTACTCTATAGTCCATCTCGTACAGATGTAGGATCTTCATTTGAGCCAGTTTGCTACAGCAGGAAAATAATACTGCAGCAATAGGAAATGTGAAATGTTATGTGGATTATAATTAATGGACATTTTTGTAGGGGTTGATACATTTTTTGTAATGGAAAATCAAGTGTGACATTTCCAAGTGGAAATTACAAATTGCAGAAGCCTTTTTAAACATCAACTGCACTACAAGATTAACATTTAATGCAATTAAGATCCTACATCTGTATGTCTCCTCTGACGTTCTTTGTTTATTAATATCCTGTTATATCACACAATGAACCCTTACAAAAAAACACAAGAAAAAAATGATGTGAAGAGAACACGTGGTATTCATATGCGTGAACAAATCACGGGATTATTATTATTATTTTATTCACATAAATCAGATGTGGTTCTTGGACAAAATGTGTGAAGTTTCACATGTAACTTTTTCACGTGTTTTCCCCTCGAGAATTTTTTCCACCCGGCATTTTTTGCCCCGTTTATTTTTCACCACTCCATCTACATCTGGTCTCCCATTAAGGGACTGACCAGGACCGGGCCTAGCTTCAGAGGCAAACAAAGGCCAGGGTAACACAACCAAAGGCCAGGGTAACATAACCAAAGGACCAGGGTAACATAACCAAAGGACCAGGGTAACATAACCAAAGGCCAGGGTAACATAACCAAAGGCCAGGGTAACATAACCAAAGGCCAGGGTGACACAACCAAAGGATCAGGGTAACATAACCAAAGGATCAGGGTAACATAACCAAAGGCCAGGGTAACACAACCAAAGGCCCAGGGTAACATAACCAAAGGCCCAGGGTAACATAACCAAAGGCCCAGGGTAACATAACCAAAGGCCAGGGTAACACAACCAAAGGACCAGAGTAACATAACCAATGGACCAGGGTAACACAGCCAAAGGACAGGGTAACATAACCAAAGGCCAGGGTAACACAACCAAAGGACCAGAGTAACATAACCAATGGACCAGGGTAACACAGCCAAAGGACAGGGTAACATAACCAAAGGCCAGGGTAACACAACCAAATATAGGGATAATTGCAGGAAAGAGGGAGTTATGTTATTTAATTGTGTTATCTATGAAAATGGTATACTTAAAAAAACAATTGCCTCCATTTACAATAAATTAGTTGTCATATTTCAAAATTATTTCCTTGAAAGATTTTGTTTTGCTATCAATACTTCTGGGTTTATGTTTTGCTTTCTTTCCTTTTTGTTTGCAATACTAAGAGTTTTGTTTTCAACTTCAGAAGTTTTGATAGATATTAATAGCTCAAAAGTAACTCACTCACTAGAGGATTGTACCATATAATTACACTATTACTTTAGTTTAAAGGTACAATCCTAGATTGAAACAAAAATGTAATCTCCCCACCACAGCTTCAGTAAAAAGCTGAGGGATGGGGCTGGAGAAATGCAACCACTCTTAAATCCTTAGACTACACCATGGATGCAAGGACTGACCATCCATGACAACAACACTATAGTTTTCACCATGTTTGTAGGCTATACGGTGGTTGTTTACATTGTTTACTAACATTGGAGAAAAACTAATTTATATTTTGGGTTCGGATGAGGTACGACAGTTGAACTAAGCTCATGAGGCACTTATACATTATATTCTTCAAAAATAAATGGTTACATATCATTCATTTCTAAGTCCAAAAAATGGATGTAGCAACTACGGATCACCCTTTAAAAGGCAGTGACCTCCATACAGCAGAACTGTTCTCATTTGAACTTGATCCATGAACCTGCCGCCCCCCAAAAAATGTATTCTGTCCACTGTTCCATGAATGTCCCGCAAAAGTGTTCCCTTGTCCTGCTTTTGGGTATTTTAGATGTGGTCACCCTAATTCCATCGGTGGTAAGATTGCCATGGAAACATGTTAACACCATCTTTTCACCTGTGAGGATATTATATCATATTTCAACCCCTCACGTGAACTTGCAATTCCACATATGAAAGTGAGATTTTCACATGTGGAGTTTTTCTTACATGTGAACCTGCAAATTAGATTTTCACGTGATTAAATTTCACATGTGAAACTGCATATCCAATTTTCACATGTGAAAGCTATTAACTTGTGAAAACGCAAAAGTTCACATGTGAAAATACCAAATCACGTGTGAGGTGAAAACATGTTTACCTACTCACATGTAAAAAAGTTGGTGTTAACATGTAAACTATATGTAAACTATATGCGGTACCTAGTGTGGCTGCGGACATGGCAAGCAGCTCTAGAAATTATCATGTACGACCATGTACAGTATGTCTATCGTTTACATCATAAACAGTAAAAAATGCACACCCTTACAAATAAACACAGCATGAGAGATGGGCAATCACACACACATGAGAGATGCAGAGCCATATGTCTCTCAATCTATGGCTATTGAGGTGATGATACACAAACCTGTTTATTGTGAGCGTCTTTGTTGCCCATGTACGTGATATCAGCATGGTGAGTGTGTATCTCTGTGGCCGCTCTAAGCAGGTGATTTACAGCTCATTGGGATGACCAGCTGAGACTGAGGAGGAGGAACTTGCTCAGCCTGTCGTCACCACAGAGGAATAGTGATTAGACTAGAAAGTGCATACAGCCTCAATTAGCCTTGCTAGCTAGCTTAACTAGCTTCTCCCGGTTTGATGCAGTCAAGACAGGTACCATGTAATCATATAGGATGATAAATAACCTAGTTATGCTAGCTATTAGTCTACTATAGCGTGAATCGGCTTGGTTGGTTGCGGTCTCTTGTCTCTCCCTCCCTGTTCCCGTGTCACTCACTCTTACGGTAGCCTACACACACAGCATGGCCTCTGCTAGAGCGTCACCTCTCTCTACCTCCTCTTCCTCGCGCTTTATCAGCTCCTGTTAATAAAGTAGCTTAAAAATGTACTTCCCTCACTCGGATTGGATCTGACTGGCTCTGGATCCGACCAGGTCTATACGGAAGAGGTCTAGTTGTCCTTGGGTCTGTTTGGAACAGGTCTCTATATTTTAAAAATAAATGTATGCATATCGGGTCCGGAAGGGAAATCCCCTGTTCCATTTTGAACCCGTGAAGTCCTCAAATAGGGATAACAACGAACCACAAGACATTCCCAGCAGTATGAGGCTGGGCTGGCCAGTGGGGTGGAGAGGGAGTCATCTAGCAGTATGAGGCTGGGCTGGCCAGTGGGGTGGAGAGGGAGTCATCTAGCAGTATGAGGCTGGGCTGGCCAGTGGGGTGGAGAGGGAGTCATCTAGCAGTATGAGGCTGGGCTGGCCAGTGGGGTGGAGAGGGAGTCATCTAGCAGTATGAGGCTGGGCTGGCCAGTGGGGTGGAGAGGGAGTCATCTAGCAGTATGAGTTTGGGCTGGCCAGTGGGGTGGAGAGGGAGTCATCTAGCAGTATGAGGCTGGGCTGGCCAGTGGGGTGGAGAGGGAGTCATCTAGCAGTATGAGGCTGGGCTGGCCAGTGGGGTGGAGAGGGAGTCATCTAGCAGTATGAGGCTGGGCTGGCCAGTGGGGTGGAGAGGGAGTCATCTAGCAGTATGAGGCTGGGCTGGCCAGTGGGGTGGAGAGGGAGTCATCTAGCAGTATGAGGCTGGGCTGGCCAGTGGGGTGGAGAGGGAGTCATCTAGCAGTATGAGGCTGGGCTGGCCAGTGGGGTGGAGAGGGAGTCATCTAGCAGTATGAGGCTGGGCTGGCCAGTGGGGTGGAGAGGGAGTCATCTAGCAGTATGAGGCTGGGCTGGCCAGTGGGGTGGAGAGGGAGTCATCTAGCAGTATGAGGCTGGGCTGGCCAGTGGGGTGGAGAGGGAGTCATCTAGCAGTATGAGGCTGGGCTGGCCAGTGGGGTGGAGAGGGAGTCATCTAGCAGTATGAGGCTGGGCTGGCCAGTGGGGTGGAGAGGGAGTCATCTAGCAGTATGAGGCTGGGCTGGCCAGTGGGGTGGAGAGGGAGTCATCTAGCAGTATGAGGCTGGGCTGGCCAGTGGGGTGGAGAGGGAGTCATCTAGCAGTATGAGGCTGGGCTGGCCAGTGGGGTGGAGAGGGAGTCATCTAGCAGTATGAGGCTGGGCTGGCCAGTGGGGTGGAGAGGGAGTCATCTAGCAGTATGAGGCTGGGCTGGCCAGTGGGGTGGAGAGGGAGTCATCTAGCAGTATGAGGCTGGGCTGGCCAGTGGGGTGGAGAGGGAGTCATCTAGCAGTATGAGGCTGGGCTGGCCAGTGGGGTGGAGAGGGAGTCATCTAGCAGTATGAGGCTGGGCTGGCCAGTGGGGTGGAGAGGGAGTCATCTAGCAGTATGAGGCTGGGCTGGCCAGTGGGGTGGAGAGGGAGTCATCTAGCAGTATGAAGCTGGGCTGGCCAGTGGGGTGGAGAGGGAGTCATCTAGCAGTATGAGGCTGGGCTGGCCAGTGGGGTGGAGAGGGAGTCATCTAGCAGTATGAGGCTGGGCTGGCCAGTGGGGTGGAGAGGGAGTCATCTAGCAGTATGAGGCTGGGCTGGCCAGTGGGGTGGAGAGGGAGTCATCTAGCAGTATGAAGCTGGGCTGGCCAGTGGGGTGGAGAGAGAGTCATCTAGCAGTATGAGGCTGGGCTGGCCAGTGGGGTGGAGAGGGAGTCATCTAGCAGTATGAGGCTGGGCTGGCCAGTGGGGTGGAGAGGGAGTCATCTAGCAGTATGAGGTTGGGCTGGCCAGTGGGGTGGAGAGGGAGTCATCTAGCAGTATGAGGCTGGGCTGGCCAGTGGGGTGGAGAGGGAGTCATCTAGCAGTATGAGGTTGGGCTGGCCAGTGGGGTGGAGAGGGAGTCATCTAGCAGTATGAGGCTGGGCTGGCCAGTGGGGTGGAGAGGGAGTCATCTAGCAGTATGAAGCTGGGCTGGCCAGTGGGGGTGGAGAGGGAGTCATCTAGCAGTATGAGGCTGGGCTGGCCAGTGGGGTGGAGAGGGAGTCATCTAGCAGTATGAAGCTGGGCTGGCCAGTGGGGTGGAGAGGGAGTCATCTAGCAGTATGAGGCTGGGCTGGCCAGTGGGGTGGAGAGGGAGTCATCTAGCAGTATGAGGCTGGGCTGGCCAGTGGGGTGGAGAGGGAGTCATCTAGCAGTATGAGGCTGGGCTGGCCAGTGGGGTGGAGAGGGAGTCATCTAGCAGTATGAGGCTGGGCTGGCCAGTGGGGTGGAGAGGGAGTCATCTAGCAGTATGAGGCTGGGCTGGCCAGTGGGGTGGAGAGGGAGTCATCTAGCAGTATGAGGCTGGGCTGGCCAGTGGGGTGGAGAGGGAGTCATCTAGCAGTATGAGGCTGGGCTGGCCAGTGGGGTGGAGAGGGAGTCATCTAGCAGTATGAAGCTGGGCTGGCCAGTGGGGTGGAGAGGGAGTCATCTAGCAGTATGAGGCTGGGCTGGCCAGTGGGGTGGAGAGGGAGTCATCTAGCAGTATGAGGCTGGGCTGGCCAGTGGGGTGGAGAGGGAGTCATCTAGCAGTATGAGGCTGGGCTGGCCAGTGGGGTGGAGAGGGAGTCATCTAGCAGTATGAAGCTGGGCTGGCCAGTGGGGTGGAGAGAGAGTCATCTAGCAGTATGAGGCTGGGCTGGCCAGTGGGGTGGAGAGGGAGTCATCTAGCAGTATGAGGCTGGGCTGGCCAGTGGGGTGGAGAGGGAGTCATCTAGCAGTATGAGGCTGGGCTGGCCAGTGGGGTGGAGAGGGAGTCATCTAGCAGTATGAGGCTGGGCTGGCCAGTGGGGTGGAGAGGGAGTCATCTAGCAGTATGAGGCTGGGCTGGCCAGTGGGGTGGAGAGGGAGTCATCTAGCAGTATGAGGTTGGGCTGGCCAGTGGGGTGGAGAGGGAGTCATCTAGCAGTATGAGGCTGGGCTGGCCAGTGGGGTGGAGAGGGAGTCATCTAGCAGTATGAAGCTGGGCTGGCCAGTGGGGTGGAGAGGGAGTCATCTAGCAGTATGAGGCTGGGCTGGCCAGTGGGGTGGAGAGGGAGTCATCTAGCAGTATGAGGCTGGGCTGGCCAGTGGGGTGGAGAGGGAGTCATCTAGCAGTGGATAAAGATTAAAATGGCTGGGGGATGAGTGTGTGTAGGTGATGTTGTAAGTTCCAGGAACAGAGAGCAGCATTACAGTCAGATCCCAGCATGCTGACCCCCTTCTGGGGCTAAGCTGGGTGAGTCAGAGTGTGCATGATCATATACCTGGGGGAATAGAGGGATGAAGGGATGGATAGATGGAGTTATGGAGTGATGGAGGGATGGAGATGGACAGAGACAGTCGGGAGGATCCTTTGCTTCCCATGGAAGGTGTGGCGCAGACCAGTACTAAGGTTATCATATACAGTTTGCTTTTGTCTGTGGGTGAGTGTGTGTGTCTGCCACTTTATGTGCAGGCGTTGACAGAGAGAAAAAGCATGAAGACCCTGATTAAGGAGCTAGGTAACAGGACACACACACACAAACACACACACACACACACACACACACACACAGTTGTGTATTGCAATCCTTGTGGGTACCAAAGCCTTGATTCCCATCCAAAAGCCTATTTTCCCTAACCCCTAACCCTAACCCTAACCTTAACCCCTAACCATAACCCTAACCTTAACCCTAAGCCTAACTGTAACCCCTAACCTTAATTCTAATTGTAACCCTAACCCTAAACCTAACCCCTAAGCCCTTAAATAGCATTTTTCCTTGTGGAGGCCGGCAAAATTTCCCCAGTTGTCTGAATTGTCCTTGTATTGCTATCCTTGTGAGGACTTCTGGTGCCCGCAAGGATAGTTAAACAAAAAAACACACACACACACATACACATACATATGTCGAGGGGGATTCCCACTCCTGGACCATCTGAACAGGCCTACTGACCCTAACCCTAAATCTACTGATCTCCCACTATGTATAAATAACTCCTTCAGTTCCAGTCAGTATGTCACATAGGAGTAGGATGGACCTAACCTGAGAACAAGACTTCCTAAATTCTATCAGCATATCGAATTCGCGACACGAGCTGGTAACATTCTGGATCATTGCTACTCTAACTTCCGCGATGCATAGAAAGCCCAACCCCGGCCTGCCTTCGGCAAATCTGACCATGACTCCATTTTGTTGCTCCCAGCCTATAGACGGAAAATAACACAGGAAACGCCCGTGCTCAGGTCTATCCAACGCTGGTCTGACCAATCGGATTCCACGCTTCAAGATTGTTTCGATCACGTGGACTTGGATATATTCCAGATAGCCTCAGACAATAACATTGATGTAAATGCTGACACGGTGAGCAAGTTTATTAGCAAGTGTATTGGAGACGTCGTACCCATTGTGACTATTAAAACCTTCCCTAACCAGAAACCGTGGATTGATGGCAGCATTCGCGCAAAACTAAAAGCACGAACCATCGCTTTTAATCATGGCAAGACGACTGAAAACATGAGCGAATACAAACAGTGCAGCTATTCCCTTCGCAAGGCAATCAAACAAGCTAAGTGTCAGTATAGAGACAAAGTAGAGTCACAATTCAACGGCTCAGACACGAGACGTATGTGGCAGGGTCTACAGTCAATCACGGATTACAAAAAGAAAACCAGCCCTGTCGCGGACATCGACGTCTTGCTACCAGACAAATGAAGCAACTTAATTGCTTGCTTTGAGGACAGTACAATGCCACTGACACGGCCCGCTACCAAAGCCTGTGGGCTCTCCTTCTCCGTGGCCAATGTGAGTAAAACATTTAAATGTGTTAACCCTTGCCAGCATCCCTAGCCGCGTCCTCAGAGCATGCACAGACCAGCTGGCTGGTGTGTTACGGACATGCCAAGTCTACAACAAAAATGCTTCTCAACAGTTTTTACCCCCAAGCCACACGACTCCTGAACAGGCAGTCAAATGGCTACCCGGACTATTTGCATTGTGTGTGTCCCCAACCCCTCTTTTACGCTGCTGCTACTCTCTGTTTATCATATATGCATAGTCACTTTAACTATACGTTCATGTACATACTACCTCAATTGGCCCGACCAACCAGTGCTACTGCACATTGGCTAACCTGGCTATCTGCATTGTGTCCAGCCACCCGCCACCCACCACCCACCAACCCCTCTTTTACGCTACTGCTACTCTCTGTCCATCATATATGCATAGTCACTTTAACCATATCTACATCAATCAGCCTGACTAACTGGTGTCTGTATGTAGCCTCACTACTTTTATAGCCTCGCTACTGTATATAGCCTCGCTACTGTTATTTTTCACTGTCTTTTTACCGTTTTTTATATATTAAAAAAACATTTTTTATTTATTTACTTACACTATTGCTCACCTAATACTTTTTTTGCACCAAAATGTACTATTGTGTATCTCAGTAGCGCTTCCCTTACTCCTCTTTCTACCTTTTTTGCACTATTGGTTAGAGCCTGTAAGTAAGCATTTCACTGTAAGGTCTACACCTTTTGTATTCGGCGCACTTGACAAATAAACTTTGATTTGATATGATTTGGAATCCCTATCCCAGTCTGCTGTCCCCACATGCTTCAAGATGGCCACCATTGTTCCTGTTCCCAAGAAAGCTAAGGTAACTGAACTAAATGACTATTGCCCCATAGCACTCACTTCTGTCATCATGAAGTGCTTTGAGAGACTAGTCAAGGATCATATCACCTCCACCCTACCTGATACCCTAGACCCACTCCAATTTGCTTACCGCTCGAATAGGTCCACTGGCTATGCAATCGCCATCACACTGCACACTGCCCTATCCCATCTGGACAAGAGGAATACCTATGTAAGAATGCTGTTCATTGACTACAGCTCAGCATTTAACACCATAGTACCCTCCAAACTCGTCATTAAGCTTGAGAACCTGGGTCTCGACCCCGCCCTGTGCAACTGGGTCCTGGACTTTCTGACGGGCCGCCCCCAGGCGGTGAGGGTAGGAAACAACATCTCCACCACGCTGATCCTCAACACTGGGGCCCCACAAGGGTGCGTTCTCAGCCCTCTCCTGTACTACCCTGTTCACCCATGAATGCGTGGCCATGCACGCTTCCAACTCAATCATGAAGTTTGCAGATGACACTACAGTAGTAGGCTTGATTACCAACAACGACGAGACGGCCTACAGGGAGGAGGTGAGGGCCCTCGGAGTGTGGTGTCAGGAAAATAACCTCTTACTCAACGTTAACAAAACAAAGGAGATGATCTTGAACTTCAGGAAACAGCAGAGGGAGCAGCCCCCTATCTACATCGACGGGACAGTAGTGGAGAAGGTGGAAAGTTTTAAGTTCCTCGGCATCCACATCACAGACAAGCTGAAATGGTCCACCCACACAAACAGCGTGGTGAAGAGGGTGCAACAGTGCCTCTTCAACCTCAGGAGGCTGAAGAAATGTGGCTTGTCACCTAAAAAACTCACAAACTTTTACAGATGCACACTTGAGAGCATCCTGCCGGCTGTATCACCACCTGGTATGGCAACTGCACCGCCCTCAACCGCAAGGCTCTCCAGAGTGTAGTGCAGTCTGCGCAATGCATAACCGGGGGCAAATGACCTGCCCTCCAGGACACCTACAGCACCCAATGCCACAGGAAGGCCAAAAAGGTCATCAAGGACAACAACCACCCAAGCCACTGCCTGTTCACCCCGCTACCATCCAGAAGGCGAGGTCAATATAGGTGCGTCAAAGCTGGGAGACTGAAACCGAGAGACTGATAAACAGCTTCTATCTCAAGGCGATCAGACTGTTCAACAGCCATCACAAACATAGAACGTTTTTCTTTTTACAAACATTCAGTGGTTTAGTGGTGGCTGGAGAAGTGGGTATACTCTAATTTAGAAAAAATTGTAAAATAAAAACAGACCGGTGAAGGAAAGACGCCCTGTGTGAACAATTCTATGATAAACAGTGACATACATTCTGAATGACTTAAAATTGTAAATCCCATATTGGTCTTTCACAGTCAGGCCAACCCAAGCTGTACTGTTCATATTGGTCTTTCACAGTCAGGCCAACCCAAGCTGAACTGTTCATATTGGTCTTTCACAGTCACGCCAACCCAAGCTGAACTGTTCATATTGGTCTTTCACAGTCACGCCAACCCAAGCTGAACTGTTCATATTGGTCTTTCACAGTCAGGCCAACCCAAGCTGAACTGTTCATATTGGTCTTTCACAGTCAGGCCAACCCAAGCTGAACTGTTCATATTGGTCTTTCATAGTCAGGCCAACCCAAGCTGAACTGTGCAAGAAGGCCTACTATTGAAACAGATAAATGAGTCTGTCAACTGTGTCAGGAATTCACAGGTTTCAGATTCTTTTCCATTTGTTTTTGGTTTTCACTCTCAAAGTCAGACATTTTTTTTTATAGAAAAACAACTAAATTGGATGTTCTAAGTCCATAACAATTCTTAAACCACATCAGGAGACCACTTTTGAGGTCTGGGAAAAATCTAAGAAATGTCTATTTTTTAGTGTAGTTATCCTTTAGTTATCCTTTAACCACTGTTGTGTGGTTAGCAATGGTTTCTTTAGCACATGAGATTGATTTTGCTAAACAAATGGACACTGGATTGATTCAAATAATCACGATATCATTCGCCAGTGGTGGAAAAAGTACACAATTTTTGTACTTGAGTGAAAGTATAGATACCTTAATAGAAAGTTACTCAAGTAAAAGTAAAAGTAATGTTCTATGTTTGCCTGTAATTCTAAATGTGGGTTGGATACACTGTTAAGAGAGCCACTAGAATGTAGCTTAGGCCAACCTTGCTCCAATCTCATTCTTATCAAGGTTGGTGTGAAACTGTTATAACATGGTTTCTCTCTTTTCCCTGTGAAAGTCAATATGGTTTCTAGGTGCTATGGAACATGAGAATTTAAAGTTGTTCTTTTTGTTTGACAAGTTCAACAACATGTTTTGTGTTTTGACTAGTCTCAGGGACAGTCACTGCAACCCAAATGTGATAAGAGGTACAATGGTTGAACATTGAGAGATTTAGTCACCTCTGAGTCTATAGATCCCTTGTACAGTAGATGTGTGTTTTAGATTGTAAAACCCAGAATGAAGGGTTTAAATGATGAAATGTCTTGTTTTATGTGTTATTTTCCCCTTACTTTAATAGAGGTTAAATCTAAATGTTTACAGTAAAATGGTATTATTATTATCACACAAGGGATAAGAGGATGGAATGTGATGCAATTGTTATACTTGTGCTTTTCTAAGAACTAATTTATGTGTTCTATTTATGTGGTGTTCGAATAACCAATGTATGTTTTCATGCAAGTGACTGATTGAACGAATCCTCACTTATCAGTAACTGCAATTTGGCAGTACGCCCAGACCTTGTTTTGAGAACGAAAGATCTCTCAGTTTCAAGGTCTCAGCTTAGAGAGAAGAAGCCTTGTGAAGTATTGGTCACATGCGTGACCCAGTGTTGGTCGGTCACATGAATGAAGCAAACGTTAATGATTAATCAATTATGAATAAGCTAAATCATGCAAATATGTATATAAGATTATCAAAACATTTTGATCTGTTCCATCAGCCTTATTAATTGATATGACGAATACCTCTACTATACTACTTTGATAGGTATCAGTGGGGATTAAGAAGTGAGTATACGTGATGCCCACAAAAAAAAGTGGGTATATGGTGTATACCTGCGTATGCCCTCCACTACACCACTGCAAACGTTGTATAATCATCTGCATGACTGGACAGTTTTTGTTTAATGAGGACATTTAACCCAACAAATGTTCTGGGAACATTCACAGAACCAATTAAGGTTTGCTGCGTTGGCTTCGGAACATTCTCAGGACATTTAAAAAACTTTACAAAAAATATACTCCTCAAAAAAATAAAGGGAACACTTAAACAACACATCCTAGATCTGAATGAAAGAAATAATCTTATTAAATACTTTTTTCTTTACATAGTTGAATGTGCTGACAACAAAATCACACAAAAAGAATCAATGGAAATCCAATTTATCAACCCATGGAGGTCTGGATTTGGAGTCACACTCAAAATTAAAGTGGAAAACCACACTACAGGCTGATCCAACTTTGATGTAATGTCCTTAAAACAAGTCAAAATGAGGCTCAGTAGTGTGTGTGGCCTCCACGTGCCTGTATGACCTCCCTACAACGCCTGGGCATGCTCCTGATGAGGTGGCGGATGGTCTCCTGAGGGATCTCCTCCCAGACCTGGACTAAAACATCCGCCAACTCCTGGACAGTCTGTGGTGCAACGTGGCGTTGGTGGATGGAGCGAGACATGATGTCCCAGATGTGCTCAATTGGATTCAGGTCTGGGGAATGGGCGGGCTAGTACATAGCATCAATGCCTTCCTCTTGCAAGAACTGCTGACACACTCCAGCCACATGAGGTCTAGCATTGTCTTGCATTAGGAGGAATCCAGGGCCAACCGCACCAGCATATGGGCTCACAAGGGGTCTGAGGATCTCATCTCGGTACCTAATGGCAGTCAGGCTACCTCTGGCGAGCACATGGAGGGCTGTGCGGCCCCCCAAAGAAATGCCACCCCACACCATGACTGACCCACCGCCAAACCGGTCATGCTGGAGGATGTTGCAGGCAGCAGAACGTTCTCCACGGCATCTCCAGACTCTGTCACGTCTGTCACATGTGCTCAGTGTGAACCTGCTTTCATCTGTGAAGAGCACAGGGCGCCAGTGGCGAATTTGCCAATCTTGGTGTTCTCTGGCAAATGCCAAACGTCCTGCACGGTTTTGGGCTGTAAGCACAACCCCCACCTGTGGACGTCGGGCCCTCATACCACCCTCATGGAGTCTGTTTCTGACCGTTTGAGCAGACACATGCACATTTGTGGCCTGCTGGAGGTCATTTTGCAGGGCTCTGGCAGTGCTTCTCCTGCTCCTCCTTGCACAAAGGCGGAGGTAGCGGTCGTGCTGCTGGGTTGTTGCCCTCCTACGGCCTCCTCCACGTCTCCTGATGTACTGGCCTGTCTCCTGGTAGCGCATCCATGCTCTGGACACTACGCTGACAGACACAGCAAACCTTCTTGCCACAGCTCGCATTGATGTGCCATCCTGGATGAGCTGCACTACCTGAGCCACTTGTGTGGGTTGTAGACTCCGTCTCATGCTACCACTAAAGTGAAAGCACTGCCAGCATTCAAAAGTGACCAAAACATCAGCCAGGAAGCATAGGAACTGAGAAGTGGTCTGTGGTCCCCACCTGCAGAACCACTCATTTATTGGGGGTGTCTTGCTAATTGCCTATAATTTCCACCTGTTGTCTATTCCATTTGCACAACAGCATGTGAAATTTGTTGTCAATCACTGTTGCTTCCTAAATGGACAGTTTGATTTCACAGAAGTGTGATTAACTTGGAGTTACAATGTGTTGTTTAAGTGTTCCCTTTATTTTTTTGAGCAGTGTATATATTTTCTTGGTATTTCATTACTTCAACAAAAAGTTTCCTAAAAGTTCAAACATGGTTACATTTCATTTCAATTTTGGTAATATTCTAGGTATATTATCCAACTCGTTTGACATTGGGAATGTTCTCAAATAGTTCCAAGAACGTTAATAAGAAACAACGTTCTTCTGTGGGAACTTCAGTACTTCAGCTAATGTTTCCTAAAGGTTTCCTCCTGGTTCTATTTAAAGTAATGTTCTCAAATTGTTAAGAGAACATTAAAAAGCAACGTTCTTCTGTGTTCATTTCAGTACTTCCACAGAACATTTCACACAAGTTCCTATGTGTTCTATTTAATGTCATATGTGTGAATTAAGCATGGTTCTCTTTCATGTCAGTTCTTCACAATATTCTTGGAATGTTCAAAAAATTATAATTAGACACATTAACATCAATTAGATTTAAATTCCCTTCTCAGAACATGAAGAAAAATGTCCATAAAAATAACAAGAAGTCTTTAGTAACCTTCAGAAACGTAAGAATGTTATTTAAAAACATATACATTCCATTCTCAGCATCATCAAAACTCGCTCTATCCTCTATCTTGTTAAGTGTGTTCAGGTGAGTGATTGTTTCCTTTGAAATGAGGTCTGTATGACTGAGATGAACAGCATTGTATGTGTAAAAAGACATGGTATGCTAGCTCCATCCTTCTGGCGCAGTGGACTAATTCTAGGGATAGAGAACAGAAGATCATAGGTTAGAATCTCACTGATGTCACAATAATAATAATTTAAAAAATGTAATGCCTAAGCAAATTAATTTGTCCTAATGTATCTGTGCTTGGCGTTCAAAAAAGTTAACCCCAAATAAGATAGCAGTGTTATTAAAAGTCTCAAGGAAGTGATTCATAAACCTCCAAATAACATTTACATTTTGTTTCGATTGTTAAGAAAATGTTCAATAGTAACCATAACAAAACTTTCACAACATTTAGAGAATGTTCTCAGACTGTTATTTAATTACCTTCAAGTGACCTACAGTGGGGCAAAAAAGTATTTAGTCAGCCACCAATTGTGCAAGTTCTCCCACTTAAAAAGATGAGAGAGACCTGTAATTTTCATCATAGGTACACGTCAACTATGACAAACAAAATTTGAAAAAAAATCCAGAAAATCACATTGTAGGATTATTAATGAATTTATTTGCAAATTATGGTGGAAAATAAGTATTTGGTCACCTACAAACAAGCAAGATTTCTGGCTCTCACAGACCTGTAACTTCTTCTTTAAGAGGCTCCTCTGTCCTCCACTCGTTACCTGTATTAATGGCACCTGTTTGAACTTGTTATCAGTATAAAAGACACCTGTCCACAACCTCAAACAGTCACACTCCAAACTCCACTATGGCCAAGACCAAAGAGCTGTCAAAGGACACCAGAAACAAAATTGTAGACCTGCACCAGGCTGGGAAGACTGAATCTGCAATAGGTAAGCAGCTTGGTTTGAAGAAATCAACTGTGGGAGCAATTATTAGGAAATGGAAGACATACAAGACCACTGATAATCTCCCTCGTTCTGGGGCTCCACGCAAGATCTCACCCCGTGGGGTCAAAATGATCACAAGAACAGTGAGCAAAAATCCCAGAACCACACGGGGGGACCTAGTGAATGACCTGCAGAGAGCTGGGACCAAAGTAACAAAGCCTACCATCAGTAACACACTACGCCGCCAGGGACTCAAATCCTGCAGTGCCAGACGTGTCCCCCTGCTTAAGCCAGTACTTGTCCAGGCCCGTCTGAAGTTTGCTAGAGAGCATTTGGATGATCCAGAAGAGGATTGGGAGAATGTCATATGGTCAGATGAAACCAAAATATAACTTTTTGGTAAAAACTCAACTCGTCGTGTTTGGAGGACAAAGAATGCTGAGTTGCATCCAAAGAACACCATACCTACTGTGAAGCATGGGGGTGGAAACATCATGCTTTGGGGCTGTTTTTCTGCAAAGGGACCAGGACGACTGATACGTGTAAAGGAAAGAATGAATGGGGCCATGTATCGTGAGATTTTCAGTGAAAACCTCCTTCCATCAGCAAGGGCATTGAAGATGAAACGTGCATGACAATGATCCCAAACACACCGCCCGGGCAACGAAGGAGTGGCTTCGTAAGAAGCATTTCAAGGTCCTGGAGTGGCCTAGCCAGTCTCCAGATCTCAACCCCATAGAAAATCTTTGGAGGGAGTTGAAAGTCCGTGTTGCCCAGCGACAGCCCCAAAACATCACTGCTCTAGAGGAGATCTACATGGAGGAATGGGCCAAAATACCAGCAACAGTGTATGAAAACCTTGTGAAGACTTACAGAAAACGTTTGACCTGTGTCATTGCCAACAAAGGGTATATAACAAAGTATTGAGATCAACTTTTGTTATTGACCAAATACTTATTTTCAACCATAATTTGCAAATAAATTCATAAAAGATCCTACAATGTGATTTTCTGGATTTTCTTTCCTCATTTTGTCTGTCATAGTTAAAGTGTACCTATGATGAAAATTACAGGCCTCTCTCATCTTTTTAAGTGGGAGAACTTGCACAATTGGTGGCTGACTAAATACTTTTTTGCCCCACTGTATAATTTCTGCTCTCAGAACGTTAATAAAACCTCCCAGGAAAACTTTCAAGGAACCAGAGTAAAAACTCAGAACCTCCTTGCAACCTAAAAATGTACGTTACCAGAACAAGCGAAAAATGTACTTCGGTTCTCAGAATGTTTAACAATGTTCAGTTGTACCGGTCAGGAAATGTGTGGTTTCGGTCCCGAAACCAAAGTGAATACAAAAACATACATTCCCACAACTTCCAATGAACCAAATGTACTAGCTGGGGGAATTTTCAGTCGACGGTTATGTCTTCTGATCATGCACACACACATGGACACAAGCACACACACACACACAAATCCTCCCCACCGACACACACACCACCACCAAACCCCAGGGACGTTGGGGAACACTCCCAGTGGCCACAGAGTAATCAGCAGTGGAACATTAATAAATAACGTATAGAGTGGAAGGCCCGATGTCTTCAGAGGCCAGGGAGCATCTGTTGAATCAATCAGTCCTGCTGGTCCTCTACAGAATAAACACATCAGACGGGAGATTTACACCGGCATGGAAACACACAGACACACGCACACAGACACACACAGACACAAAACACACATGCACACACACACACACACACACACACACACACACACACACACACACACACACACACACACACACACACACACACACACACACACACACACACACACACACACACACGCACCCATATGCACACAAACACACACCCACCCATATACACACAAACACACAGACACAAAACACACATGCATATACACACACACACACACACACACACACACACACACACACACACACACACACACACACAGAAATGCATACACACACACAAACAGACACAGACACACACACACACAGACACAGACACAGACACACACACACACGCACCCATATGCACACAAACACACAGACACAAAACACACAAACACACATGCATATACAGACACACACACACACACACACACACACACACACACACACACACACACACACACACACACACACACACACACACACACACACACACACACACACACACACATTCAAACACACGCACAGAAATGCATACACACACACAAACAGACACACACACACACACACACAGAGAGAGACGGACACACACACATACACAGGATGGCCTGAAAACGACATATACTGTACACACACTAACATGGAGACAGATGCACACAAACAGACACAAACCAGGCAGATTGCTCAAGAGTGACTTCTAAATTGGATTTCTATCCATGTCCTGGGGATGTCGGGAAATACCATCAAAACCGGCCACTAGTGGCAACAGCAAGCGCTATTAACATGAAGTCGACTTGGCTTTTGCTAGGGTGATGTGGATAGGATAATCCCATGACTCTAAGGTTGTGTGTTTGTTTTAGATTTATTTTTCCTGTCCCAAACCTTAACCATTAACAATGAGTTCCTAAAGTTAATGTTTTAAACCTACCAAAAGCTTAACTCTACACCTTCTAAATTTGGATGTCTGGAGCAATTTCGAAATTTGACGTTTTGAGAAACGGAATGATACTGAGCAGGAGGAGTCAACCCAGTGTGTCAAAAACACTTCGACATTTTACATTTGGAGCAATGTGGATGAACGTTTAATTATGCAGGGAGACTGTGCGAGATTGTTGCAGCTTGTTACACACCCCACACACAAGAACATTGACACCTGCTTTCTCTCTCTCTCTCTCGCTCTCTCTCTCTCTCTCCCTCTCTCTCTCTACCTCTCTCTCTCTACCTCTCTCTCTCTCTCTCTCTCTCTCTCTCTCTCTACCTCTCTCTCGCTCTCTCTCTCTCTCTCTCAATTCAATTCAAATGACTTTATTAGCATGGGAAACATATGTTTACATTGCCAAAGCAAGCGAACAGTAAATATTATACTCACAAAAGTGTCACGTCCTGACCAGTATAAGGGTTATTTGTTATGGTAGTTTGGTCAGGACGTGGCAGAGGGTATTTTGTTTATGTGGTTCGGGGTGGTGATTTATGTAGTAGGGTGTTGGATTTATTATTTCCGGGTTTTTGGGGTTATGTTCTAGGTTTGTATTTTCTATGTGGTCTCTAGTCTTTTGTATTTCTATGTCTAGTTTATTGAGGTTGGACTCTCAATTGGAGACAGGTGTTTTCTAGTTGCCTCTGATTGAGAGTCCTATATATGGGTATGTGTTTGGTTAAGTGTTTGTGGGAGATTGTTTCTTGTTTTGCGTGTGTGAGCCTGACAAGACTGTTTTGTTGTTCGTGAGTTCATCGTTTTTGTTATTTTGGTGTTCACTTTAATTTAAAATATATACAAGATGAGCATCCACATTCCTGCTGCGTTTTGGTCCTCCATTCCCGACGACAACCGTTACACAAAAGTTTCAAAATAATAAAGACATTTATGTGCAGTGTTGTAACAATGTGCAAAAGCTGAAGTACAAAAGGGAAAATAAGTAAACATAAATATGGGTTGTATTTACAATGGTGTTTGTTCTTCACTGGTTGCCCTTTTCTTGTGGCAACAGGTCAAAAGTCTCGCTGCTGTGATATAGGAGTTAATCAAAATTGGATTTGTTTCACATTTTCTGTGTAATCTGAGGGAAATATGTGTCTCTAATATGGTCATACATTTGGCAGGAGATTAGGAAGTGCTGCTCAGTTTCCATCTCATTTTGTGGGCAGTGTGCACATAGCCTGTCTTCTCTTGAAAACCAGGTCTGCATACGGCTGCCTTTCTCAATAGCAAGGCTATGCTCACCGAGTCTGTACATAGTAAAAGCTTCCTTAATTTTGGTTAATTCACAGCGGTCAGGCGTTCTGTCACTGTGTACTCTTTGTTCAGTGCCAAATAACATTCCAGTTTGCTCAGTTTTTGGTTGATTCTTTTCAATGTGTCAAATAGTTATCTTTTTGTTTTCTCATGATTTTGGTGGGTCTAATTGTGTTGCTGTCCTGTGGCTATGGGGGGTCTGTTTGTGTTTGTGAATAGAGCCCCAGACCAGCTTTTTTATTTATTTATTTTATTAAACCTTTATTTAACTAGGCAAGTCAGTTAAGAACAAATACTTATTTACAGTGACGGCCTACCAAAAGGCAAAAGGCCTCCTGCGGGGACAGGTGCTGGGATTAAAAATAAACAAAATATAAATATAGGACAAAACGCATATCACGGCAAGAGAGACAACACAACACTACACTACATAAAGAGACACCTAAGACAACAATATAGCATGGCAGCAACACATGACAACACAGTATGGAAGCAGCACAACGTAACAACAACATGGTAGCAACACGACATGGTAGCAGCACAAAACATTGTACAAACATTATTGGGCACAGACAACAGCACAAAGGGTAAGAAGGTAAAGACAACAATACATCACACAAAACAGCCACAACTGTCAGTAAGAGTGTCCATGATTGAGTCTTTGAATTAAGAGATTGAGATAAAACTGTTCAGTTTGTGTGTTTGTTGCAGCTCGTTCCAGTCGCTAGCTGCAGCGAACTGAAAAGACGAGCGACCCAGGGATGCATGCGCTTTGGGGACCTTTAACATAATGTGACTGGCAGAACGGGTGTTGTATGTGGAGGATGAGGGTTGCAGTAGGTATCTCAGTGAGGCCTAAGAGGGTTTTATAAATAAGCGTCAACCAGTGGGTCTTGCGACGGGCATACAGAGATGATCAGTTTACAGAGGAGTATAGAGTGCAGTGATATGTCCTATAAGGAGCATTGGTGGCAAATCTGAGGGTAGAGAAAACTTGTTGGACACTAAGAAAGCTTTGTTGTAGAGCATTTAACACAAAATCTGGGGAGTGGCCAGCTGAGTAGAAGACTGTATCATCTGCATATAAATGGATGAGAGAGCTTCCTACTGCCAGAGCTATGTTGTTGATGTAAATTAATTAAGAGTACCCCAAGGATCGAGCCTTAGGGTACTCCCTTGGTGACAGGCAGTGTGTGAGACAGCAGATTTTCTGACCGAATCAAAAGCTTTGGCCAAGTCAATAAAAATAGCAGCACAACATTGCTTAGAATCAAGGCTAATGGTGACATTATTGAGGACCTTTAAGGTTGCAGTGACACATACATAACCTGAGCGGAAACCAGATTGCAAGAGAACACTATAGACATCAAGAAAGCCAGTCAGTTGATTATTGACAAGTTTAACCAACACTTTTGATAAACAGGGCAAAATAGAAATAGGCCTATAATAGTTAGGATCAGCTTGATCTCCCCTTTAAATGATGGACGAACCGTGGCTGCCTTCCAAGCAATGGGAACCTCCCCAAAATGGAGAGACAGGTTAAAAAGGTTGGATATAGGATTGGCGATGATAGGGGCAGCATCCTTATAGAAGAAAGGGTCTAAACCATCTGACCCACATAGTTTTTTGGGGTCAAGTTTACGGAGCTCCTTTATCACCTCGGACTCAGTGACAGCCTGCAGGGAGAAACTTTGTAGCGGGGCAGGGGAAAAAGAGGGAGAAGCATCGGGGATAGTTGCAGTAGAAGGGGTGAGAGATGAGGAAATGTTGGACGGGCAAGGAGGCATTTCTGAGTCAAATAGGAATCCTGACTTAATGAAGTGGTGATTAAAACCTCTTAAGGATCCGCCCCTTTATTTCAATTTTCGCCTAAAATGACATACCCAAATCTAACTGCCTGTAGCTCATGCCCTGAAGCAAGGATATGCATATTCTTGGTACCATTTGAAAGGAAACACTTTGAAGTTTATGGAAATGTGAAAGGAATGTAGTAGAATGTAATAGATCTGGTAAAAGATAATACAAAGAAAAAAACATCCGTTCTTTTGTATTTTTTTGTACCATCATCTTTGAAATGCAAGAGAAAAGCCGTAATGTATTATTCCAGCCCAGGTGCAATTTAGACTGATCCAATGAACCATTGCATTTCTGTTGTATGAAGACTGCCAAAATGTGCCTAATTTGTTTATTAATAACTTCTCATGTCAAAACTGTGCACTCTCCTCAAACAATAGCATGGTAGTCTTTAAAAAAAAAGTTTTATTTTAGCTTTATTTAACTAGGAAAGTCAGTTAAGAACAAATTCTTATTTTCAATGACGGCCTAGAAACAGTGGGTTTACTGCCTTGTTCAGGGGCAGAATGACAGATTTTTACCTTGCCAGCTCAGGGATTCGATCTTGCAACCTTTAGGTTACAAGTCCAACGCTCTAACCACTAGGCTACCTGCCGCCCCTTTCACTGTAATAGCTACTGTAAATTGGACAGTGCAGTTAGATTAACATGAATTTAAGGTTTCTGCCAATTTCAGATATGTTTCTGTAAAGGAAATTTTCCTGTTACTTACAAACTCATGCTAATCGCATTAGCCTACGTTAGCTCAACCATCCTGTGGAAGGGACACAACGATTCCAAAGATGTTTTAAAGAGCTCAGCCATGTGCTTCTTGTCAGTAATTACCACATCATCAACATTAAAGGACATGGGCAGCTGAGGATGACGTTAATGAGTTTAAGTATAGCCAATTGGAATATGTGGTCTGTATATTTTATAATTTCATTGAGGATACCATCAACACCAAAGGCCTTTTTGGGTTGGAGGGTTTGTATTTTGTCCTATTCTCTGAAAGAGACTGAAAGGGCCTGACAGAGACTGAAAGGGCCTGACAGGACAGAGTATATCCCTCTAGTAATTTAATAGGGTCTCTATGGGAGAGTATAGGGATTACCTCAATTAGTGTTGTCACAGTGACACAAACCTCCCTTTGCTCTCATGGGCTCAAAGGTCAAAGTTGACGACAGACATGGAGGCTTAACCACCAGTGTCACTCCTAATGACCTCCCACTGTCTATCTGTCTGTCTATCTGTGTTTGTATCTCTCTTTGTCTCTGGAGACCTTTCTATCTCCTCTCCCTCTCTCCCTACCTACCTTTACGTGTGTGTGTGTTCATGTGTTTGTTTGTATCTCTCAGAGAGAGAGAGAGAGAGAGAGAGAGAGAACCAGTCAAAAGTTTATATGTTCTACATTGTACAATAATAGTGAAGAAAAACAAAATTAAATAACACATATGGAATCATGTAGTAACCAAAAAAGTGTTAAACAAATCAAAATATATTTTAGATTTTAGATTCTTCAAAGTAGCCTCCCTTTGCCTTGATAGCAGCTTTTCACACTCTTGGCATTCTCTCATCCAGCTTCACCTGGAATGCTTTTCCAACAGTCTTGAAGGTGTTCCCACATTAGCTGAGTACTTGTTGGCCGCTTTTCTTTCACGCTGCGGTCCAACTCATCCCAAACCATCTCAATTGGGTTGAGTTTGGGTGATTGTGGAGGCCAGGTCATCTGATGCAACACTCCATCACTCTCCTTCTTGGTCAAATAGCCCTTACACAGCCTGGAGGTGTGTTGGGTCATTGTCCTGTTGAAAAACAAATAGTCCCACTAAGCTCAAACTAGATGGGATGGTGTATCGCTGTAGAATGCTTGAATTGTGCCTTGAATTCTAAATAAATTACAGACAGTGTCACCAGCAAAGCATCCCCACACCATCACTCCTCCTCCTCCATGTTTCACGATGGGAACCATACATGCAGAGATCATCCGTTCACCTACTCTTCGTCTCACAAAGACACAGTGGTTTAAACCAAAAATCGCAAATTTGGACTCATCAGACCAAAGGACAGATTTCCACCGGTCTAATGTCCATTGCTTGTGTTTCTTGGCCCAAGCAAGTATCTTCTTCTTATTGGTGTCCTTTAGTAGTGGTTTCTATGCAGCAATTCAACCATGAAGGCCTGATTCACACAGTCTCCTCTGAACAGTTGATGTTGAGATGCATCTGTTACTTGAACTCTGTGAAGCATTTATTTGGGCTGCAATTTCTTAGGCTGGTAACTGTAATGAACTTATCCTCTGCAGCAGAGGTAACTCTGGGTCTTCCTTTCCTGTGGCGGTCCTCATGAGAGCCAGTTTCATCATAGCACTTGATGGTGTTTGTGACTGCACTTGAGGAATTGTTCAAAGTTCTTGAAATTTTCCGTATTGACTGACCTTCATGTCTTAAAGTAATGATGGACTGTCGTTTCTCTTTGCTTATTTGAGCTGTTCTTGACATAATATGGATTTGGTATTTTACCAAATAGGGCTATCTTCTGTATAGTACCCCTACAGTGTCATGACACAACAGTTTGGTTCAAACTCATTAAGAAGGAGAGACATTTCACTTTTTTTTTTAAAACAAGGCACACCTGTTAATTGAAATGCATTCCAGGTGACTACCTGATGAAGCTGGTTGGGAGAATGCCAAGAGTGTGCAAAGCTGTCATCAAAGCAAAGGGTGGCTACTTTGAAGAATCTCAATATATTTTGATTTGTTTAACACTTTTTTGGTTACTTCATAATTCCATATGCGTTATTTCATAGTGTTGATGTCTTCACTATTATTCAACAATGTAGAAAATAGTAAAAACAAAGAAGAACCCTTGAATGAGTAGATGTGTCCAAACTTTTGGAGAGCGAGAGAGAGAGAGAGAGAGAGAGAGAGAGAGAGAGAGAGAGAGAGAGAGAGAGAGAGAGAGAGAGAGAGACACTAAGAGAGAGAGAGATTTCACCCTTTCTATCTCCTCTGTCTCCCTCCCTACCTTTACATGGCAGCCAGTCACCCAAGCAGTATCACAGCAGTAATCAAGCAGTATCACAGCAGTAATCAAGCAATAACCAAATAGCATCACAGCAGTAACCAAGCAGCAACCAAGCAGTAACCAAGCAGTATCACAGCAGCAACCAAGCAGCAACCAAGCAGCAACCAAGCAGTAACCAAGCAGTAACCAAGCAGCAACCAAGCAGCAACCAAGCAGTAACCAAGCAGTAACCAAGCAGTAACCAAGCAGCAACCAAGCAGTAACCAAGCAGTATCACAGGAGCAACCAAGCAGCAACCAAGCAGTAACCAAGCAGTGTCACAGCAGCAACCAAGCAGCAACCAAGCAGCAACCAAGCAGTAACCAAGCAGTAACCAAGCAGCAACCAAGCAGTGTCACAGCAGCAACCAAGCAGCAACCAAGCAGTAACCATGCAGTAACCAAGCAGTGTCACAGCAGCAACCAAGCAGCAACCAAGCAGCAACCAAGCAGTAACCATGCAGTAACCAAGCAGCAACCAAGCAGTGTCACAGCAGCAACCAAGCAGCAACCAAGCAGCAACCAAGCAGTAACCATGCAGTAACCAAGCAGCAACCAAGCAGCAACCAAGCAGTAACCAAGCAGTGTCACAGCAGCAACCAAGCAGCAACCAAGCAGCAACCAAGCAGTAACCAAGCAGCAACCAAGCAGCAACCAAGCAGTAACCAAGCAGTAACCAAGCAGTAACCAAGCAGCAACCAAGCAGTAACCAAGCAGTATCACAGGAGCAACCAAGCAGCAACCAAGCAGTAACCAAGCAGTGTCACAGCAGCAACCAAGCAGCAACCAAGCAACAACCAAGCAGTAACCAAGCAGTAACCAAGCAGCAACCAAGCAGTGTCACAGCAGCAACCAAGCAGCAACCAAGCAGTAACCATGCAGTAACCAAGCAGTGTCACAGCAGCAACCAAGCAGCAACCAAGCAGCAACCAAGCAGTAACCATGCAGTAACCAAGCAGCAACCAAGCAGTGTCACAGCAGCAACCAAGCAGCAACCAAGCAGCAACCAAGCAGTAACCATGCAGTAACCAAGCAGCAACCAAGCAGCAACCAAGCAGTAACCAAGCAGTGTCACAGCAGCAACCAAGCAGCAACCAAGCAGCAACCAAGCAGTAACCAAGCAGTAACCAAGCAGTGTCACAGCAGCAACCAAGCAGCAACCAAGCAGCAACCAAGCAGTAACCAAGCAGTAACCAAGCAGCAACCAAGCAGCAACCAAGCAGTAACCAAGCAGTAACCAAGCAGTGTCACAGCAGCAACCAAGCAGCAACCAAGCAGCAACCAAGCAGTAACCAAGCAGTAACCATGCAGTAACCAAGCAGTAACCAAGCAGCAACCAAGCAGTAACCAAGCAGCAACCAAGCAGTAACCAAGCAGCAACCAAGCAGTAACCAAGCAGTAACCAAGCAGCAAAATGTAACAAGTACTTTTGGGTGTCATGGAAAATATATAGAGTAAAAAGTACAAGTTGTCAAAAATGTAAATAGTAAAGTACAGATACCCCAAAAACTACTTAAGTACTTTACACCGCTTGTCGTACAATACCTTAGTCTTTCTTCACTTTGACATATGACATACACACTGAGCCTGTCTCGTTTTGGAAGGCACAGCTTTAGATTTTCTTGGTTCTACATGGTCTGCAGGACTAAATACAAATACTGTCATCTCTCTGTAGTTGTTAAACAACTGTGTTCTGTGTGTGTGTGTGTGTGTGTGTGTGTGTGTGTATGTGCAGGCATGCGTGTGTGTGTCTGTTTTTGCGTGTGTGTGTTTGTGCATGCATGCGTGTGTGTGTGCTTTTGTATGTGTGCATGTGTGCGTGCATGTGTGTGTAAGTTTGTGTGTGTATGTGTTTGTAGACAGAGGTGACAAGCAGACAGACAGGCTCTAATCAACTGTGAAAAAGGTTCCCCTTATCACCGCACTGCAATAAAGGCACACAAAGGACCCATTCTCCTGCAGTGTGTGTGTGTGCATGTGTGCAGGGGGAAAGCAGGGGGGAAAACAGGGCGAGAACAGGGGGAGAACAAGGGGAGAACAGGGGGATAGCAGGGGGAGAACAGCGGGAGAGCAGTGGGAGATTGATGGAAACGGGGAGAGCAGAGGTACAACAGGGGGAGAGCAGGGGGAGAACAGCGGGAGAGCAGGGGAGAACAGGGGGAGAGCAGGGGGAGAACCAGGGGAGAGCAGAGGGAGATTGATGGAAACAGGGGGAGAGCAGAGGCAGAACAGGGAGAGAGCAGGGGGAGAGCAGGGGGAGAAGAATGGAAACAGGGGGCAGGCAGAGGTAGAATGGGGGGAGAGCAGAGGTAGAATGGGGGAGAGCAGAGGTAGACCAGGGAGAGAGCAGGGGGTGAGCAGGTGGAGATGGAAACAGGGGGAGAGCAGAGGTATAATGGGGGAGAGCAGGGGGAGAGCAGGGGGAGACAGGGGGAAATTCACGGAAACAGGGGAAGGACAATAGCCAGACTCAACTGTGTGTGTGTGTGTGTGTGTGTGTGTGTGTGTGTGTGTGTGTGTGTGTGTGTGTGTGTGTGTGTGTGTGTGTGTGTGTGTGTGTGTGTGTGTGTGTGTGTGTGTGTGTGTGTGTGTGTGTGTGTGTGTGTGTGAAATGGGACCAGAGGACAGAGCTGGCTCCTGTCTGTATCCAGGGTCCCTCCTCATTAGCTACGCTAAGTGACCTTTGAGGAGGTGAAGATAGACGGGGGATGGGACACAGCCAGAAAGCATATCTCACTCTCCTTCTCCATCTCCCTCTTTTCCCTCCCTCTCTTTTCTCTGTCCTGTCATTCTCTCTGCTGTCTCTCTCTCTATCTCTCTCCTCCATCAGTCTCTATCTATATCTCCCTTTCTCTCTCCTCCATCACTTTCTATCTATATCTCCCTCTCTCTCTCCTCCATCACTTTCTATCTATATCTCCCTCTCTCTCTCCTCCATCACTCTCTATCTATATCTCCTTCTCTCTCTCCTCCATCACTCTCTATCTATATCTCCCTCTCTCTCCTCCATCACTTTCTATCTATCTCTCTCTCTCTTTCTCCTCCATCACTCTCTATCTATATCTCCCTCTCTCTCCTCCATCACTCTCTTACCCTCCTGGGTGGTTCAGTGGTTCTAAAGTTGAGTGAGCCCATACTGTTCAACAGGTTTTTATATATCATACACTACAGTACAGCATTGTCTAAGAATATATTTAGAGGAAGTGTGTGCACTATATCAGAACGGTCAATGTGTTTTGCTTCCTTTTAACAGGTTTTGGCAACCCTGTTATAAAAATCCCTGATCCCACAGTAGAGTGTGTGTTATTGAATGGGTGTGTGTGTCCCTTTCAGTGTGTCAGATATGCAGATGTTGTCTGTTTAAATCATCTCTCAACCTCTCTCTCTCTCTCTCTCTCTCTCTCTCTCTCTCTCTCTCTCTCTCTCTCTCTCTCTCTCACACACACACTTTCTCTCCCTCTCTCTCACTTTTTATCTCTCTTTCTCTCTCCCTTTTCCCTGGGTAGTAGCTTCTGCCCAGGGAGACTGGTCTTTGTGTGTAGCCTGATTAGAGGCAGTGTGGGCTGGGGAGAGCTGTCTGCTGTGCTGGACTGTCTGGAAGTCCTCCAGACTTGCTGCTGAAGAGACAGGCTGGAATGTGGGAGGAAACGCACACACACACAATTACCAGAGAAGGAAGGAGGACACCCACACAAACGCTAATGCTGCCTGGAGGGAAGGCACAAGGTGACTTAGCCCTCTGAGACAGATGCTTGTGTGTGTGGTTGTCTGTATGTGTGTGTGTCTTGTTTTGCTATCTTATCCCTTAGATTTTAGTTAGTATTATACATGTGTAAAGTGGAGAAGCTGTGTTTGTATTAATGTATATACATATTGTACAGTATCTTATCATGACAGTAAGTGTTTTATAAAGAGAAACAGACAAAAATGCCTTGGAGTTCCATAGAGTAAACAATGTTAGATAGTGAATGCCAAAATCCCATATATATTTTGGTTTGAAAATAAATGGCACCATTAAGATAGTTATCTTTATATACATTTCTAATATATTTTATTTATAAATGTTTTGCAAAACAATAAAAAGTGTTTCAGTAACAGAACTACTTATAGTTTTAATGGTTAAAAACATAACTGCAGAAGTAAAAAAATGAACATTTTTCTGATTAAAGCAAAAGTGAATTCAGGTGCTATGTCTGTATGTACGATTCCAGGTGTACCATATCATACCATAAAGTATAATTGAAGCAAATTATAACAAATAAAACATTTTTCTTTTTAAAATTGAACATTTTTTCATTACAGCCATTTTACCACCGTTATTTTGTTAAATTATGTTAGATTTGAATACATAAGTAAGTACCTGGTAACTAGGGAACCGTAGTAAAAAGAGACATATTTCTAAGTGATAGTGAGAACCAGAGATTTTACCACCCGACAGGTAGTTTAGTCCAAAGTGTGAGTCTCTCTCTCTGGCTGTTGTTGCGTCCTCCAAGTCCCTTTTCTTCTTGCTTTTCTAAGATGTAGTTTCCTTCTCTCTCTGTTTCTGGTTTTGAGCAGTAGGCTTATTGTCCCAATGCAGGCTGCGCTGTACGACAGTCAGTGGCAGCATCAATCCATCCATACACATCTTCTTTCAATGAATTCATCCATGTCTTCTTTTTTATATTTTTCATATCAACAACCTATTTTTCCCACAATTATTTAAATTTTCCCCCTTTAATCTACACAAAATAAGAAGCATGAAAAGACCATGGTAAGACCATGGTGAGACCATGAAAAGACCAGCGTAAGGTGTTATTTGAATATTCCATAATGCTCCTGTGTAGGCTTGCGAAATTCCAGTTGGGCGATTCCACGCCAAGATTTTTGTTATCTCAGATCCTTCTGCCAATTCTCACATAGAAACATCATTGGGAGAACGGATATTTCACATGCTTTTTACATTTGTATCACCATTTATTTTTAAATAGTGATGAAAGGGCCATTGTAGGCCATTTAAAAAATATACATGCCTGTAATCTGTGAACCGTATATGGTCTTTGTGTTTAGATATTTGTATTTAAATTATTTTTAGACATATAGTTTGGAACAATATACTTTTCAAACACGTGACATTTCAAGAGTGGCTCTCTGGTACTTTTGAAGATATGACCCATTTTATATATAGAATTTGACATCATAGGTCATTAACCAATCACAGCCCTCCTTTAGGATTGCACATTCAGCAAATCACCAGCAGAATCCATTTTCCCATTCGCAGTGTTGTTGATGCTCATAAAATATATCAGAACTTAAACATTTGCAGAGAGCCCACTCTGGAAATGTGATGTACTTGTAGAGTATATTGTTCTAAACAATATGTCTTAAAATAAACAAAATCTAAAAGGATATTCATATGTTTAATTTTGAATAAATGAATGTGACCAATTGTATTTCAGAATCTAGACAATCTCTATATGCTATAGCACACTATGAGGAGTATGATGACACCAAGGTGTTGTCTGTATCGTGTGTGTTTCACAGGTCACAGGTCATAGGGTCTTACAGGAGGCATGAAGGTCTAAAAAGTTATTCAAATGATAAAGCATGTCAAACGTCCTTCCTCCAATGAAGTTTTTATTTGAGAATTGCAAGAACAATCTGAGAAGCCCAAAATATTTTTGGTCTATCCTGGTGTGAAATTTCCCAGTAACTCCCTAAATTCCCAGTATTTCTGGAAATCCTGGTTGGAAGATTCCTGGCATCAGAAGGAATTTATGAATCCTCCTATCAGTATTTCTAGAAAACCTGGGTTATTGGGAAAGTGAAAATAATTTTGCTATATACACTCTGGACAGGCGGAGTTGTCTATTTCAGTGTCTCCTGAACTTCCAACCTTTTTTACACATGCTGTGTGGCAAATTTTCTCTTACCCCTTTTTCTCACAGTCATTCATTCATCACATCTTGAAGCTTGCTTTACTCTAATCCTCTCAAAGATTTACAAAACTATTCAAAGCACCACACTGCAAGCACTACTGCCATCTGTACGAAGTCATACCATCATTTTTACTATGTTCCTCTGCTATTATCATAATGATAAATTGATTGCTGTAAAATATACATGTGATTGTTTTATTTATAGGATATAAGAATTGAATAGTGTCTTGGAGGATCCTGTCGCATCGTGTGTGATAAACGCTGAGCACAATATGGCAGTTCAGTAACACCAGCACCCCTGTATCAAAAATCTGTAGTAACCATCTCAAAAACAGGAAAGAAAATGAGTAGAAAAATATCAGTGAGCTATCTGTTAGAAATTCTGAGATTCTTTGGGGCTCTCAGGGCAGGTATAACAGACAGAGAAGGTGCTACTGTAAGGTAGGGCTAGCTAGTGAGTTAGTGAGTTATCAGAATAGGCTACAGGGTGTGTGAGGGTGGGGGGTGGGGGGTAGGTGGGTAGAAGGAAAGATATTCGGCCAAAGAAAGGTTGAATGTTTGTGCTAGGAAGCAAGCTGAGGGGTTTGGAGGGTGTTTGATAGAACATGGTGGGATATGTGGAAAACTGGGGTAAGACTGGGGGAGACTTGGGAGAGAGACTGGGGGAGACTTGGGAGAGAGACTGGGGGAGACTTGGGAGAGAGACTAGGGGAGACTTGGGAGAGAGACTGGGGGAGACTTGGGAGAGAGACTGGGGGAGACTTGGGAGAGAGACTGGGGGAGACTTGGGAGAGAGACTGGGGGAGACTTGGGAGAGAGACTGGGGGAGACTTGGGAGAGAGACTGGGGGAGACTTGGGAGAGAGACTGGGGGAGACTTGGGAGAGAGACTAGGGGAGACTTGGGAGAGAGACTGGGGGAGACTTGGGAGAGAGACTGGGGGAGACTTGGGAGAGAGACTGGGGGAGACTTGGGAGAGAGACTGGGGGAGACTTGGGAGAGAGACTGGGGGAGACTTGGGAGAGAGACTGGGGGAGACTTGGGAGAGAGACTGGGGGAGACTTGGGAGAGAGACTGGGGGAGACTTGGGAGTGAGACTGGGGGAGACTGGGAGAGAGACTGGGGGAGACTTCGGAGAGAGACTAGGGGAGACTTGGGAGAGAGACTGGGGGAGACTTGGGAGAGAGACTGGGGGAGACTTGGGAGAGAGACTAGGGGAGACTTGGGAGAGAGACTGGGGGAGACTTGGGAGAGAGACTGGGGGAGACTTGGGAGAGAGACTGGGGAAGACTTGGGAGAGAGACTGGGGGAGACTTGAGAGAGAGACTGGGGGAGACTTGGGAGAGAGACTGGGGGAGACTTGGGAGAGAGACTGGGTTAGATAGACAGGTGGGAAGTAGCCTGACTGCCAGTCTGTTTGTGTTATCATGCCCAGCTCCCTGTGTCTCATTGACATTTTGTCTTGAACAGCAATGGAGTTGGGAAGAGCACAAACATATCTGGGACCAGGCTAGATGGGAAGGTTAATCTGATACAAATAGGATACAAGTGACATTTGTGAGATATGAAGGATACAGTATGATAGGCAGGAAACTGGAAGGACATAGGGGAGAGGGGGAAGCATCTGGGGAAGAAGGGAAGGATAGAGGGGAGAGAGGGAGACATCTATCTGGAAGGATAGAGGGGAGGGGGGAGAACTGACTGGAAGGATAGAGGGGAGGGGGGAGACAACTGACTGGAAGGATAGAGGGGAGGGGGGAGAACTGACGGGAAGGATAGAGGGGAGAGGGGGAGACAACTGACTGGAGGGATAGAGGGGAGAGGGGGAGAACTGACTGGAAGGATAGAGGGGAGAGGGGGAGAACTGACTGGAAGGATAGAGGGGAGAGGGGGAGACAACTGACTGGAGGGATAGAGGGGAGAGGGGGAGAACTGACTGGAAGGATAGAGGGGAGGGGGAAGACAACTGACTGGAAGGATAGAGGGGAGGGGGAAGACAACTGACTGGAAGGATAGAGGGGAGAGGGGGAGAACTGACTGGAAGGATAGAGGGGAGAGGGGGAGACAACTGACTGGAAGGATAGAGGGGAGGGGGGAGACAACTGACTGGAAGGATAGAGGGGAGAGGGGGAGACAACTGACTGGAGGGATAGAGGGGAGAGGGGGAGAACTGACTGGAAGGATAGAGGGGAGAGGGGGAGAACTGACTGGAAGGATAGAGGGGAGAGGGGGAGACAACTGACTGGAAGGATAGAGGGGAGGGGGAAGACAACTGACTGGAAGGATAGAGGGGAGAGGGGGAGACAACTGACTGGAAGGATAGAGGGGAGAGGGGGAGAACTGACTGGAAGGATAGAGGGGAGAGGGGGAGAACTGACTGGAAGGATAGAGGGGAGGGGGAGACAACTGACTGGAAGGATAGAGGGGAGAGGGGGAGAACTGACTGGAAGGATAGAGGGGAGGGGGAAGACAACTGACTGGAAGGATAGAGGGGAGAGGGGGAGAACTGACTGGAAGGATAGAGGGGAGAGGGGGAGAACTGACTGGAAGGATAGAGGGGAGGGGGAGACAACTGACTGGAAGGATAGAGGGGAGAGGGGGAGAACTGACTGGAAGGATAGAGGGGAGAGGGGGAGAACTGACTGGAAGGATAGAGGGGAGAGGGGGAGAACTGACTGGAAGGATAGAGGGGAGGGGGAAGACAACTGACTGGAAGGATAGAGGGGAGAGGGGGAGAACTGACTGGAAGGATAGAGGGGAGAGGGGGAGAACTGACTGGAAGGATAGAGGGGAGGGGGAGACAACTGACTGGAAGGATAGAGGGGAGAGGGGGAGAACTGACTGGAAGGATAGAGGGGAGAGGGGGAGAACTGACTGGAAGGATAGAGGGGAGAGAGGGAGAACTGACTGGAAGGATAGAGGGGAGAGGGGGAGAACTGACTGGAAGGATAGAGGGGAGAGGGGGAGACATTTGGGGAAGACTGGGGTTGTGATAGTTGTATCAGTAAGGTCACTGGAAGACAGTATGATAGGTGGGACACTGCTGACTCTTCATGTACTTGATGGCGAACTTCAACTCCGTACTCTTCTTCTCCCATTTGTGGATGGACATGAGCAGCAGCTGCTGGTCCACTTTCCGACCCATGATGAGGAAGTTACTGCCAAGGTTGTCCAGCTGAGCACAGGGGCAGTTGGCTCCATTCTTTATGTACAGCGTCAGCTTCTTCAAGTCCTTTTTACGCAGGACACCCATCTTGAGCACCTTCTTCTTCTTCTGAGCGGCGATGAGTTTACGGTCACCATTCTCTTTCTTCACTTCTTTGATCTTCATCTTGATAGCTAGGGGAGAAGGGAGAGAGAGAGTGAATGAGAGAGTGAGAAAGGAGAGAAGAGGAGAGAGTGGGAGGAGAAAGTGATTAAGAGAGAGATGGAGAGACAGATTTAGATCAAAATGTGGATCAGTGACTTGCATTTTTATTTCAAATAAACCTCCTGATGGTAGTTTTGCCTTTAAGATGGAATCTATGGCAGAGTAAACAAACACAGCTTAAATCCATGCCCTAAACAACAACAAAACTCAGCAACCCATCCCTTTAACAAATGGAATCAGCCCAACATTGGACTAAATCATGCAAAAACTATATGAAAGCTACTCATGTGTTTTGTGTTGGGACCTGGACATCGCCTTGACGGCACATACACACATACACACACACGTACACATACACGCACACATACATTTAATTTTTTTACATTTTTATTTCACCTTTATTTAACCAGGTAGGCTAGTTGAGAACAAGTTCTCATTTACAACTGCGACCTGGCCAAGATAAAGCAAAGCAGAACGACAAAAACAACAACACAGAGTTACACATGGGATAAACAAACGTACAGTCAATAACACAATAGAAAAATCTGTATACAGTGTGTGCAAATGAAGTAAGAAGGTAAGGCAATAAATAGGCCATAGTGGCGAAGTAATTACAATTGAGCAATTAACACTGGAGTGATAGATGTGCAGATGAGGATGTGCAAGTACAAATACTGGTGTGCAAAAGAGCAGAAAATCAAAACAAATAGGTAGTTGGTTGGATGGGCTATTTACAGATGGGCTGTGTACAGCTGCAATGATCGGTAAGCTGCTCTGACAGCTGATGCTTAAAGTTAGTGAGGGAGATATGTCTCCAACTTCAGTGATTTTTGCAATTCGTTCCAGTCATTGGCAGCAGAGAACTGGAAGGAAAGGTGACCAAAGGAGGAATTGACTTTGGGGATTACCAGTGAAATATACCTGCTGGAGCGCGTGCTACGGATGGATGTTGCTATGGTGACCAGTGAGCTGTGATAAGGCGGAGCTTTACCTAGCAAGGACTTATAGATGACCTGGAGCGAGTGGGTTTGGCGATGAATATGTAGCAAGGACCAACCAACGAGAGCATACAGGTCGCAGTGGTGGGTAGTATATGGGGCTTTGGTGACAAAACGGATGGCACTGTGATAGACTGCATCCAATTTGCTTAGAGTGTTGGAGGCTATTTTGTAAATGACATCGCCGAAGTCAAGGATCGGTAGGATAGTCAGTTTTATGAGGGTATGTTTGGCAGCATGAGTGAAGGAGGCTTTGTTGCGAAAAAGGAAGCCGATTCTAGATTTGATTTTGGATTGGAGATATGAGTCTGGAAGGAAGGTTTACAGTCTAACCAGACACCTAGGTATTTATAGTTATCCACATATTCTAAGTCAGACCCGTCCAGAGTAGTGATGCTAGTCGGGCGGGCAGGTGCGGGCAGCGAATGGTTGAAGAGCATTTAAGAGCAGTTGGAGGCCACGGAAGGAGTGCTGTAAGGCATTGAAGCTTGTTTGGAGGTTTGTTAAGGCAGTGTCCAGAGAAGGGCCAGATGTATACAGAATGGTGTCGTCTGCGATACATACAGAGAAAAGAGTCGGCCCGAGAATTTAACCCTGTGGCACCCCCATAGAGACTGCCACACACACATACACACATGCTCACACACTCACACACACACACACGAACACATGCACGCACACACAACCACACACACACGCACACACACACACACACACACACAAAACATTGATCAAAGCTAAAAGGACTCAGCTGTAGGTCTAATGATTTGCCCTTGCCCTGTGTGCCCACGCAGAGACGTAAGTAATGTTCTGGGAGTGAATGGAAATTAAAGGAGAGAGAAAGAGGAGGGCACACATACACACATACGTACACACGCATGCACACACACGGACACACGCACACATACACACACAAACACACATACACACACACGCACACACACACGGACACACGCACACATACACACGCGCACACATGGACACACGCAAACATACACACACACACGCACACACACTGACACACGCACACATACACACACACACACGGACACACGCACACATACACACACACGCGGGCACACACGGACACACGCAAACATACACACACACACACACACGCACACATACACAAACACGGGTAGACCCCGCCCCAAGCACAGGGGTACTTTACACCTCTCCAGAGGGTCATCATTTACCCCTACACAACTAATCACTATTACCTTGGGACTGCCACAAGACTACATCCTCTGTGTCTGTGTTTGTGTGTGTCTGTGTTTGTTTCAGAGAGGAATTCTCCATGTAAGCACACCCTGACAGACCAAATGAATCATGTTGAGGATGAAGGACCAACATTGGTATCAAACGTCGTTATGTTCCCAACCACCTGGATTATTGACATCTTACTTCTGGCTTCCTTTCCTCCTGTTTTCTAATGTTTCTTACACACAGACACACACAAGGTCTTAATATGTTCAGGGGGGTATTTGTGTGGTGTGTGTCTGGGTCCCACCAGCCAGGATTTGACCTGAGACATTTTACAAAATAACGAAAATAAAATTGGAATTGAAAGAGTTGTCTGACGTTTTCAGAAAGGAAACAGCAGTTTGGATGACTAGGTGGACCTAGTACATACACACGAACACACACACAGAAACAGCCCTTCCTGGGGTGAGAGCATGTCAGCCTCACTATCATGCAGGTGTTGGGTATACAGATTTACACCCAGCAGGTTTACAGCCAGGCCTCTGCAAACAAGTCTCAGGCAAGGATAAGGATATTCATCTCATAGATGTTCAGATGATATATTCAAGCCAAGTAATTTATAAATAGGTACAAATGAATTGAAATGTTGAAGCGTTACCAGAAGTTGACACCAAGTGTGAAAATCTTGTATAATAATGCTCTCATTTCTGCTGAATATTTGCATCATTCTTGGCTCAATCAAACAAGTCTCTAAAATCTTTACCTCTGTAATCATCTCTGGATTTCACTCAACTAACTACTCAGCTAAAAGAGTTCATGCTTTGAAGTGAATGATGCTCTCCTATGCTTGCCGGTGTTTGTGTGTGCTTTGATTGGCTATCTGCCTTCATACGCAATCAAATTGCATTCTGAGAGAGTTATTGTGTCATGTTATCTCATGCTGTTTTCCACAACTTTTCTCTTTTATTCTCCCTGGACTATACAGCTGACTATTATTCAATCTCTCAATTAAACAGATGGATAACTATCTAGATTACTATTGTCTTACCTCATGTTAGATGACAAGTGTGTGTGTGTGTGTGTGTGTGTGTGTGTGTGTGTGTGTGTGTGTGTGTGTGTGTGTGTGTGTGTGTGTGTGTGTGTGTGTGTGTGTGTGTGTGTGTGTGTGTGTGTGTGTGTGTGTGTGTGTGTGTGTGAGTGTGACCTCATGCTATATGACAAAGAACTGTGTGGCTGGCTGTTAGTCAGTGTTGGCTGCTACTCTGAGTGTGAAAGAGAATAAAGACACTGGATGTGTCCCAAATGGCTATTTATGGCTATTAACAATATGATACACTCGTTTTGACCAGGACCCATAAGGCTCTTGTCAAACGTAATGCACTATGTAGGGAATAGGGTTCCATTTGGGTCACGTGACTTGTATTGTATTGCTCTTGGATTTGAATAATGCCAGTTCCACCATTCTTCAACCAGAAGTACCTTCTCAGTAGTGTAAGTTATGGCTGGTATCATGTTAACTTAATGTAAGTTATGGCTGGTATCATGTTAACTTAATGTAAGTTATGGCTGGTATCATGTTAACTTAATGTAAGTTCTGGCTGGTATCATGTTAACTTAATGTAAGTTATGGCTGGTATCATGTTAACTTAATGTAAGTTATGGCTGGTATCATGTTAACTTAATGTAAGTTCTGGCTGGTATCATGTTAACTTAATGTAAGTTATGGCTGGTATCATGTTAACTTAATGTAAGTTCTGGTTGGTATCATGTTAACTTAATGTAAGTTATGGCTGGTATCATGTTAACTTAATGTAAGTTCTGGCTGGTATCATGTTAACTTAATGTAAGTTCTGGTTGGTATCATGTTAACTTAATGTAAGTTCTGGCTGGTATCATGTTAACTTAATGTAAGTTCTGGCTGGTATCATGTTAACTTAATGTAAGTTCTGGCTGGTATCATGTTAACTTAATGTAAGTTATGGCTGGTATCATGTTAACTTAATGTAAGTTCTGGCTGGTATCATGTTAACTTAATGTAAGTTATGGCTGGTATCATGTTAACTTAATGTAAGTTATGGCTGGTATCATGTTAACTTAATGTAAGTTATGGCTGGTATCATGTTAACTTAATGTAAGTTCTGGCTGGTATCATGTTAACTTAATGTAAGTTATGGCTGCTGGTATGTTGTTAACTTAATGTAAGTTATGGCTGGTATCATGTTAACTTTTCAGTAAAATCAGTTATGGCTGGTATCATATTAACTGGTGATAAAAGGTCATCAAATATATATTGGATATATATTGGATAATATCTTACATTTGGGGGTAAGTTTGACTGTGTTTGAACCTCTAACAGATAACAGTATTCTATGTGATCAAATGTACCAGAAAAGGAAAGACTGGTAGAATTGTGTTGCTACACTATGCTATGTTGAAAAATGATTGCCACTAGGGATGTAGACAGCTTGGTCAATATCCATGATTATCATAATTCAATGGATAGTTTTACACAATCCTCCAAAGACTGGCTGAGGCTTTTCTCTAAACTTACACCCACACAACATGATTTCTACACATTACAGCCAATCCAGAACATGATCAACTCTGAAGACTCTGGCAACATTTGAGGGAGTGTTAAATGTAGACGCTTTTCAGAGTTATAGTCTTACAGGGACCAGCTAAAAGACTTGGCAAACAGAGGACATTCAACTCAGTGTGTCCTGCTGGGACCATAATTACATTCAGGGAACGAGAGACGGAGACGTTACCTTAATGTTGTGTGGACGTTATTATCGGGACATTGCCTGAACTGTACCATTCAAAACATGAACTGTAACATTCAAAACACGACATGACACAAAATGAGTAAATACTTACATTGAACTATTCCAAAATGCACTTAAACTGAGCTTGAACACAGCCTGCTAACTGGACTTCCTAACACAGGACATATTGTTGTCATTCTATCAGAGTTATTGTATGTATTCCATATTGCAATGGAATCATTATCATGGTTCTCCTCACCAGTTACATGTGGTGGGGATGTGGCGGTTAGCCGATGTAGTCCTTAACCATTTCTGCTTGTGTATGTGAGTCTATATATCTCTGTGTGTTTGTGTCTCTGTGCATGCTTGCATGCATGCGTGTGAGAGTTTGTGTGTGTGTGTGAGAGAGTTTATGTGTGTGTGTGAGGAGTACTGTTGTATTGTGGCTGTGAGCCCTCAACATTGTGTTCCTCATTACTGTCATCGTCTCTGGAGTGAGATTTGTGTGTGTGTGTGTGTGTTAGTGTGTGTGTGTTAGTGTGTGTGTGTGTGTGTGTGTGTGTGTGTGTATAGCACTTACCAAAGTCGCTGGCACAGTAATGCTCCATGATGTTGTCAGCTTTCAGTTGGTTATCACATGGAGGACATACTTTAGATGCTGGGGAGAAAGAGAGAGAGGAGAATGATTGATATTGTAGCAGTCCCACCTGGGGTTTGAGCCTTGGACCTTCGGACCTTCGGACCATCAACCCAACACCTCAGCTGTTACACCAAGAGATCCGAAGCTCTTGACAATGACGATAGGTGTTGGGTTTAGGAGCCTACAATACATGTCATAATTGTAGCTAGTTTAGACTACAGGTACAGTAGAGGATAATCAGATGGTTCATATAAACAGCAGCATGAGCAGAGTAGAGTAGAGTATAGAGCAGAGTAGAGTATAGAGCAGAGTAGAGTAGAGTATAGAGCAGAGCAGAGTATAGAGCAGAGTAGAGTATAGAGCAGAGTAGAGTATAGAGCAGAGTAGAGTAGAGTATAGAGCAGAGTAGAGTAGAGTATAGAGCAGAGTAGAGTACAGTATAGAGCAGAGTAGAGTATAGAGCAGAGCAGAGTAGAGTATAGAGCAGAGTAGAGTAGAGTATAGAGCAGAGTAAAGTATAGAGTAGAGTAGAATATAGAGCAGAGTAGAGTATAGAGCAGAGTAGAGTAGAGTATAGAGCAGAGTAGAGTATAGAGCAGAGTAGAGTAGAGTATAGAGCAGAGTAGAATATAGAGCAGAGCAGAGTAGAGTATAGAGTAGAGTAGAGTATAGAGCAGAGTAGAGTAGAGTATAGAGCAGAGCAGAGTAGAGTATAGAGTAGAGTAGAGTATAGAGCAGAGCAGAGTAGAGTATAGAGCAGAGTAGAGTAGAGTATAGAGCAGAGTAGAGTATAGAGCAGAGTAGAGTAGAGTATAGAGCAGAGTAGAGTAGAGTATAGAGCAGAGTAGAGTACAATATAGAGCAAAGTAGAGTGTAGAGTAGAGTATAGAGCAGAGTAGAGTATAGAGCAGAGTAGAGTAGTGTATAGAGCAGAGTAGAATATAGAGCAGAGTATAGAGCAGAGCAGAGTATAGAGTAGAGTAGAGTATAGGGCAGAGTAGAATATAGAGCAGAGCAGAGTAGAGTATAGAGCAGAGTAGAGTATAGAGCGGAGTAGAGTATAGAGCAGAGTATAGTAGAGTAGAGTATAGAGCGGAGTAGAGTATAGAGCAGAGTAGAGTGGACTATAGAGCAGAGTAGAGCAGAGTATAGAGCAGAGTAGAGTAGAGTAAAGGAGAGCAGAATGGGGTAGTAAAGTAGAGTAGAGTATAGGGTAGTAGAGTAGAGTAGAGTAGAGCAGAGCAGAGTATAGTGCAGAGTAGAGTAGAGTCGAGTGGAGTAAATTAGAGCAGAGTAGAGCAGAGTATAGCACTGAATGGAGAGCAGCGAAGGGTAATATAGTAGAGTACAACTGGTGAAAGTGTTGAGTAGAGAGCAGAACAGGCTAGTAGAATATAGAGCAGTATATGGTAGTAGAGTAGAGTATAGAGCAGAGTAGGGTAGTAGAGTAGAGTAGAGTATAGAGCAGAGTAGGGTAGTAGAGTAGAATATAGTATAGAGCAGAGTAGGGTAGTAGAGTAGAATATAGTATAGAGCAGAGTAGGGTAGTAGAGTAGAATATAGTATAGAGCAGAGTAGGGTAGTAGAGTAGAATATAGTATAGAGCAGAGTAGGGTAGTAGAGTAGAATATAGTATAGAGCAGAGTAGGGTAGTAGAGTAGAATATAGTATAGAGCAGAGTAGGGTAGCAGAGTAGAGAATCAGTTGGTTCATTCAGTATATAGAACAGCCTGTTTTAGACCCTGGTCTAGTCTGTAGTACTGTGCTGTTTGAGACCCTGGTCTAGACTGTAGCTCAGTTGGTAGAGCATGGTGTGTGCAACGCCAGGGTTGTGGGTTCGATTCCCACGGGGGCCCAGTACAAAAAAAAAATGCATGAAATGAAAATGAAATGTATGGAATGTATGTATTCACTACTGTAAGTTGCTCTGGATAAGAGCGTCTGCTAAATGAGACCCTGGTCTAGTCTGTAGTACTGTGCTGTTTGAGACCCTGGTCTAGTCTGTAGTACTGTGCTGTTTGAGACCCTGGTCTAGACTGTAGTACTGTGCTGTTTGAGACCCTGGTCTAGACTGTAGTACTGTGCTGTTTGAGACCCTGGTCTAGTCTGTAGTACTGTGCAGTTTGAGACCCTGGTCTAGTCTGTAGTACTGTTCTGTTTGAGACCCTGGTCTAGTCTGTAGTACTGTGCTGTTTGAGACCCTGGTCTAGACTGTAGTATTGTGCTGTTTTAGACCCTGGTCTAGTCTGTAGTACTGTGCTGTTTGAGACCCTGGTCTAGACTGTAGTACTGTGCTGTTTTAGACCCTGGTCTAGTCTGTAGTACTGTGCTGTTTGAGACCCTGGTCTAGACTGTAGCTCAGTTGGTAGAGCATGGTGTGTGCAACGCCAGGGTTGTGGGTTCGATTCCCACGGGGGCCCAGTACAACAACAACAAAAAATGCATGAAATGAAAATGAAATGTATGGAATGTATGTATTCACTACTGTAAGTTGCTCTGGATAAGAGCGTCTGCTAAATGAGACCCTGGTCTAGTCTGTAGTACTGTGCTGTTTGAGACCCTGGTCTAGTCTGTAGTACTGTGCTGTTTGAGACCCTGGTCTAGACTGTAGTACTGTGCTGTTTGAGACCCTGGTCTAGTCTGTAGTACTGTGCTGTTTGAGACCCTGGTCTAGTCTGTAGTACTGTGCAGTTTGAGACCCTGGTCTAGTCTGTAGTACTGTTCTGTTTGAGACCCTGGTCTAGTCTGTAGTACTGTGCTGTTTGAGACCCTGGTCTAGACTGTAGTATTGTGCTGTTTTAGACCCTGGTCTAGTCTGTAGTACTGTGCTGTTTGAGACCCTGGTCTAGACTGTAGTACTGTGCTGTTTTAGACCCTGGTCTAGTCTGTAGTACTGTGCTGTTTGAGACCCTGGTCTAGACTGTAGTACTGTGCTGTTTGAGACCCTGGTCTAGACTGTAGTACTGTGCTGTTTGAGACCCTGGTCTAGTCTGTAGTACTGTGTTGTTTTAGACCATGGTCTAGACTGTAGTACTGTGCTGTTTTAGACCCTGGTCTAGTCTGTAGTACTGTGCTGTTTGAGACCCTGGTCTAGTCTGTAGTACTGTGCTGTTTGAGACCCTGGTCTAGACTGTAGTACTGTGCTCTTTTAGACCCTGGTCTAGACTGTAGTACTTTGCTGTTTTAGACCCTGGTCTAGTCTGTAGTACTGTGCTGTTTGAGACCCTGGTCTAGTCTGTAGTACTGTGCTGTTTGAGACCCTGGTCTAGACTGTAGTACTGTGCTGTTTTAGACCCTGGTCTAGACTGTAGTACTTTGCTGTTTTAGACCCTGGTCTAGTCTGTAGTACTGTGCTGTTTTAGATCCTGGTCTAGTCTGTAGTACTGTGCTGTTTTAGACCCTAGTCTGTAGTACTGTGCTGTTTGAGACCATGGTCTAGACTGTAGTACTGTGCTGTTTGAGACCCTGGTCTAGACTGTAGTACTGTGCTGTTTGAGACCCTGGTCTAGTCTGTAGTACTGTGCTGTTTGAGACCCTGGTCTAGACTGTAGTACTGTGCTGTTTGAGACCCTGGTCTAGACTGTAGTACTGTGCTGTTTGAGACCCTGGTCTAGTCTGTAGTACTGTGCAGTTTGAGACCCTGGTCTAGTCTGTAGTACTGTTCTGTTTGAGACCCTGGTCTAGTCTGTAGTACTGTGCTGTTTGAGACCCTGGTCTAGACTGTAGTATTGTGCTGTTTTAGACCCTGGTCTAGTCTGTAGTACTGTGCTGTTTGAGACCCTGGTCTAGACTGTAGTACTGTGCTGTTTTAGACCCTGGTCTAGTCTGTAGTACTGTGCTGTTTGAGACCCTGGTCTAGACTGTAGCTCAGTTGGTAGAGCATGGTGTGTGCAACGCCAGGGTTGTGGGTTCGATTCCCACGGGGGCCCAGTACAACAACAACAAAAAATGCATGAAATGAAAATGAAATGTATGGAATGTATGTATTCACTACTGTAAGTTGCTCTGGATAAGAGCGTCTGCTAAATGAGACCCTGGTCTAGTCTGTAGTACTGTGCTGTTTGAGACCCTGGTCTAGTCTGTAGTACTGTGCTGTTTGAGACCCTGGTCTAGACTGTAGTACTGTGCTGTTTGAGACCCTGGTCTAGTCTGTAGTACTGTGCTGTTTGAGACCCTGGTCTAGTCTGTAGTACTGTGCAGTTTGAGACCCTGGTCTAGTCTGTAGTACTGTTCTGTTTGAGACCCTGGTCTAGTCTGTAGTACTGTGCTGTTTGAGACCCTGGTCTAGACTGTAGTATTGTGCTGTTTTAGACCCTGGTCTAGTCTGTAGTACTGTGCTGTTTGAGACCCTGGTCTAGACTGTAGTACTGTGCTGTTTTAGACCCTGGTCTAGTCTGTAGTACTGTGCTGTTTGAGACCCTGGTCTAGACTGTAGTACTGTGCTGTTTGAGACCCTGGTCTAGACTGTAGTACTGTGCTGTTTGAGACCCTGGTCTAGTCTGTAGTACTGTGTTGTTTTAGACCATGGTCTAGACTGTAGTACTGTGCTGTTTTAGACCCTGGTCTAGTCTGTAGTACTGTGCTGTTTGAGACCCTGGTCTAGTCTGTAGTACTGTGCTGTTTGAGACCCTGGTCTAGACTGTAGTACTGTGCTCTTTTAGACCCTGGTCTAGACTGTAGTACTTTGCTGTTTTAGACCCTGGTCTAGTCTGTAGTACTGTGCTGTTTGAGACCCTGGTCTAGTCTGTAGTACTGTGCTGTTTGAGACCCTGGTCTAGACTGTAGTACTGTGCTGTTTTAGACCCTGGTCTAGACTGTAGTACTTTGCTGTTTTAGACCCTGGTCTAGTCTGTAGTACTGTGCTGTTTTAGATCCTGGTCTAGTCTGTAGTACTGTGCTGTTTTAGACCCTAGTCTGTAGTACTGTGCTGTTTGAGACCATGGTCTAGACTGTAGTACTGTGCTGTTTGAGACCCTGGTCTAGACTGTAGTACTGTGCTGTTTGAGACCCTGGTCTAGTCTGTAGTACTGTGCTGTTTGAGACCCTGGTCTAGACTGTAGTACTGTGCTGTTTGAGACCCTGGTCTAGTCTGTAGTATTGTGCTGTTTGAGACCCTGGTCTAGTCTGTAGTACTGTGCTGTTTGAGACCCTGGTGTAGTCTGTAGTACTGTTCTGTTTGAGACCCTGGTCTAGACTGTAGTACTTTGCTGTTTGAGACCCTGGTCTAGTCTGTAGTACTGTGCTGTTTGAGACCCTGGTCTAGACTGTAGTACTGTGCTGTTTGATACCCAAGTCTAGACTGTAGTACTCTGCTGTTTTAGACCCTGGTCTAGTCTGTGGTACTGTGCTGTTTGAGACCCTGGTCTAGACTGTAGTACTGCGCTGTTTTAGACCCTGGTCTAGACTGTAGTACTGTGCTGTTTTAGACCCTGGTCTAGACTGTAGTACTGTGCTGTTTTAGACCCTGGTCTAGGCTGTAGTACTTTGCTGTTTTAGACCCTGGTCTAGTCTGTAGTACTGTGCTGTTTTAGACCCTGGTCGAGTCTGTAGTACTGTGCTGTTTGAGACCCTAGTCTGTAGTACTGTGCTGTTTGAGACCCTGGTCTAGACTGTAGTACTGTGCTGTTTGAGACCCTGGTCTAGACTGTAGTACTGTGCTGTTTGAGACCCTGGTCTAGACTGTAGTACTGTGCTGTTTGAGACCCTGGTCTAGTCTGTAGTACTGTGCTGTTTGAGACCCTAGTCTGTAGTACTGTGCTGTTTGAGACCATGGTCTAGACTGTAGTACTGTGCTGTTTGAGACCCTGGTCTAGACTGTAGTACTGTGCTGTTTGAGACCCTGGTCTAGACTGTAGTACTGTGCTGTTTGAGACCCTGGTCTAGACTGTAGTACTGTGCTGTTTGAGACCCTGGTCTAGTCTGTAGTACTGTGCTGTTTGAGACCCTAGTCTGTAGTACTGTGCTGTTTGAGACCCTGGTCTAGATTCTAGTACTGTGCTGTTTGAGACCCTGGTCTAGTCTGTAGTACTGTGCTGTTTGAGACCCTAGTCTGTAGTACTGTGCTGTTTGAGACCATGGTCTAGACTGTAGTACTGTGCTGTTTGAGATCCTGGTCTAGACTGTAGTACTGTGCTGTTTGAGACCCTGGTCTAGTCTGTAGTACTGTGCTGTTTGAGACCCTGGTCTAGTCTGTAGTACTGTGCTGTTTGAGACCCTGGTGTAGTCTGTAGTACTGTTCTGTTTGAGACCCTGGTCTAGACTGTAGTACTGTTCTGTTTGAGACCCTGGTCTAGTCTGTAGTACTGTGCTGTTTGAGTCCCTGGTCTAGTCTGTAGTACTGTGCTGTTTGAGACCCTGGTCTAGACTGTAGTACTGTGCTGTTTGAGACCCAAGTCTAGACTGTAGTACTGTGCTGTTTTAGACCCTGGTCTAGTCTGTGGTACTGTGCTGTTTGAGACCCTGGTCTAGACTGTAGTACTGCGCTGTTTTAGACCCTGGTGTAGTCTGTAGTACTGTTCTGTTTGAGACCCTGGTCTAGACTGTAGTACTGTGCTGTTTGAGACCCTGGTCTAGACTGTAGTACTGTGCTGTTTGAGACCCTGGTCTAGTCTGTAGTACTGTGCTGTTTGAGACCCTGGTCTAGACTGTAGTATTGTGCTGTTTGAGACCCTGGTCTAGTCTGTAGTACTGTGCTGTTTGAGACCCTGGTCTAGACTGTAGTACTGTGCTGTTTGAGACCCTGGTATAGACTGTAGTATTGTGCTGTTTGAGACCCTGGTCTAGTCTGTAGTACTGTGCTGTTTGAGACCCTGGTCTAGACTGTAGTACTGTGCTGTTTGAGACCCTGGTCTAGACTGTAGTACTGTGCTGTTTGAGACCCTGGTCTAGACTGTAGTACTGTGCTGTTTGAGACCCTGGTCTAGTCTGGAGTACTGTGCTGTTTGAGACCCTGGTCTAGACTGTAGTACTGTGCTGTTTGAGACCCTGGTCTAGTCTGTAGTACTGTGCTGTTTAAGACCCTGGTTTAGTCTGTAGTACTGTGCTGTTTGAGACCCTGGTGTAGTCTGTAGTACTGTTCTGTTTGAGACCCTGGTCTAGACTGTAGTACTGTGCTGTTTGAGACCCTGGTCTAGTCTGTAGTACTGTGCTGTTTGAGACCCTGGTCTAGACTGTAGTACTGTGCTGTTTGAGACCCTGGTCTAGTCTGTAGTACTGTGCTGTTTGAGACCCTGGTCTAGACTGTAGTATTGTGCTGTTTGAGACCCTGGTCTAGTCTGTAGTACTGTGCTGTTTGAGACCCTGGTCTAGACTGTAGTACTGTGCTGTTTGAGACCCTGGTCTAGTCTGTAGTACTGTGCTGTTTGAGACCCTGGTCTAGACTGTGGTACTGTTCTGTTTGAGACCCTGGTCTAGTCTGTAGTACTGTGCTGTTTGAGACCCTGGTCTAGACTGTAGTACTGTGCTGTTTTAGACCCTGGTCTAGACTGTAGTACTTTGCTGTTTTAGACCCTGGTCTAGTCTGTAGTACTGTGCTGTTTGAGACCCTAGTCTGTAGTACTGTGCTGTTTGAGACCATGGTCTAGACTGTAGTACTGTGCTGTTTGAGACCCTGGTCTAGACTGTAGTACTGTGCTGTTTGAGACCCTGGTCTAGACTGCAGTACTGTGCTGTTTGAGACCCTGGTCTAGTCTGTAGTACTGTGCTGTTTGAGACCCTGGTCTAGACTGTAGTACTGTGCTGTTTGAGACCCTGGTCTAGTCTGTAGTACTGTGCTGTTTGAGACCCTGGTCTAGTCTGTAGTACTGTGCTGTTTGAGACCCTGGTGTAGTCTGTAGTACTGTTCTGTTTGAGACCCTGGTCTAGACTGTAGTACTGTTCTGTTTGAGACCCTGGTCTAGTCTGTAGTACTGTGCTGTTTGAGACCCTGGTCTAGTCTGTAGTACTGTGCTGTTTGAGACCCTGGTCTAGACTGTAGTACTGTACTGTTTGAAACCCTGGTCTAGACTGTAGTACTGTGCTGTTTTAGACTCTGGTCTAGTCTGTGGTACTGTGCTGTTTGAGACCCTGGTCTAGACTGTAGTACTGTGCTGTTTGAGACCCTGGTCTAGACTGTAGTACTGTGCTGTTTTAGACCCTGGTCTAGACTGTAGTACTGTGCTGTTTTAGACCCTGGTCTAGACTGTAGTACTTTGCTGTTTTAGACCCTGGTCTAGTCTGTAGTACTGTGCTGTTTTAGACCCTGGTCTATTCTGTAGTACTGTGCTGTTTGAGACCCTAGTCTGTAGTACTGTGCTGTTTGAGACCCTGGTCTAGACTGTAGTACTGTGCTGTTTGAGACCCTGGTCTAGACTGTAGTACTGTGCTGTTTGAGACCCTGGTCTAGTCTGTAGTACTGTGCTGTTTGAGACCCTGGCCTAGTCTGTAGTATTGTGCTGTTTGAGACCATGGTCTAGACTGTAGTACTGTGCTGTTTGAGACCCTGGTCTAGACTGTAGTACTGTGCTGTTTGAGACCCTGGTCTAGACTGCAGTACTGTGCTGTTTGAGACCCTGGTCTAGTCTGTAGTACTGTGCTGTTTGAGACCCTGGTCTAGACTGTAGTACTGTGCTGTTTGAGACCCTGGTCTAGTCTGTAGTACTGTGCTGTTTGAGACCCTGGTCTAGTCTGTAGTACTGTGCTGTTTGAGACCCTGGTGTAGTCTGTAGTACTGTTCTGTTTGAGACCCTGGTCTAGACTGTAGTACTGTGCTGTTTGAGACCCTGGTCTAGTCTGTAGTACTGTGCTGTTTGAGACCCTGGTCTAGACTGTAGTACTGTGCTGTTTGAGACCCTGGTCTAGACTGTAGTACTGTGCTGTTTGAGACCCTGGTCTAGACTGTAGTACTGTGCTGTTTGAGACCCTGGTCTAGTCTGGAGTACTGTGCTGTTTGAGACCCTGGTCTAGACTGTAGTACTGTGCTGTTTGAGACCCTGGTCTAGTCTGTAGTACTGTGCTGTTTAAGACCCTGGTCTAGTCTGTAGTACTGTGCTGTTTGAGACCCTGGTGTAGTCTGTAGTACTGTTCTGTTTGAGACCCTGGTCTAGACTGTAGTACTGTGCTGTTTGAGACCCTGGTCTAGTCTGTAGTACTGTGCTGTTTGAGACCCTGGTCTAGACTGTAGTACTGTGCTGTTTGAGACCCTGGTCTAGTCTGTAGTACTGTGCTGTTTGAGACCCTGGTCTAGACTGTAGTACTGTGCTGTTTGAGACCCTGGTCTAGTCTGTAGTACTGTGCTGTTTGAGACCCTGGTCTAGACTGTAGTACTGTGCTGTTTGAGACCCTGGTCTAGTCTGTAGTACTGTGCTGTTTGAGACCCTGGTCTAGACTGTGGTACTGTTCTGTTTGAGACCCTGGTCTAGTCTGTAGTACTGTGCTGTTTGAGACCCTGGTCTAGACTGTAGTACTGTGCTGTTTTAGACCCTGGTCTAGACTGTAGTACTTTGCTGTTTTAGACCCTGGTCTAGTCTGTAGTACTGTGCTGTTTGAGACCGGCTAGTCTGTAGTACTGTGCTGTTTGAGACCATGGTCTAGACTGTAGTACTGTGCTGTTTGAGACCCTGGTCTAGACTGTAGTACTGTGCTGTTTGAGACCCTGGTCTAGACTGCAGTACTGTGCTGTTTGAGACCCTGGTCTAGTCTGTAGTACTGTGCTGTTTGAGACCCTGGTCTAGACTGTAGTACTGTGCTGTTTGAGACCCTGGTCTAGTCTGTAGTACTGTGCTGTTTGAGACCCTGGTCTAGTCTGTAGTACTGTGCTGTTTGAGACCCTGGTGTAGTCTGTAGTACTGTTCTGTTTGAGACCCTGGTCTAGACTGTAGTACTGTGCTGTTTGAGACCCTGGTCTAGTCTGTAGTACTGTGCTGTTTGAGACCCTGGTCTAGTCTGTAGTACTGTGCTGTTTGAGACCCTGGTCTAGTCTGTAGTACTGTGCTGTTTGAGACCCTGGTCTAGACTGTAGTGAAACCCTGGTCTAGACTGTAGTACTGTGCTGTTTTAGACTCTGGTCTAGTCTGTGGTACTGTGCTGTTTGAGACCCTGGTCTAGACTGTAGTACTGTGCTGTTTTAGACCCTGGTCTAGACTGTAGTACTGTGCTGTTTTAGACCCTGGTCTAGACTGTAGTACTGTGCTGTTTTAGACCCTGGTCTAGACTGTAGTACTTTGCTGTTTTAGACCCTGGTCTAGTCTGTAGTACTGTGCTGTTTTAGACCCTGGTCTATTCTGTAGTACTGTGCTGTTTGAGACCCTAGTCTGTAGTACTGTGCTGTTTGAGACCCTGGTCTAGACTGTAGTACTGTGCTGTTTGAGACCCTGGTCTAGACTGTAGTACTGTGCTGTTTGAGACCCTGGTCTAGTCTGTAGTACTGTGCTGTTTGAGACCCTGGTCTAGACTGTAGTATTGTGCTGTTTGAGACCCTGGTCTAGTCTGTAGTACTGTGCTGTTTGAGACCCTGGTCTAGACTGTAGTACTGTGCTGTTTGAGACCCTGGTCTAGTCTGTAGTACTGTGCTGTTTGAGACCCTGGTCTAGACTGTAGTACTGTGCTGTTTGAGACCCTGGTCTAGTCTGTAGTACTGTGCTGTTTGAGACCCTGGTCTAGACTGTAGTACTGTGCTGTTTTAGACTCTGGTCTAGTCTGTGGTACTGTGCTGTTTGAGACCCTGGTCTAGACTGTAGTACTGTGCTGTTTTAGACCCTGGTCTAGACTGTAGTACTGTGCTGTTTTAGACCCTGGTCTAGACTGTAGTACTGTGCTGTTTTAGACCGTGGTCTAGACTGTAGTACTTTGCTGTTTTAGACCCTGGTCTAGTCTGTAGTACTGTGCTGTTTTAGACCCTGGTCTAGTCTGTAGTACTGTGCTGTTTGAGACCCTAGTCTGTAGTACTGTGCTGTTTGAGACCCTGGTCTAGACTGTAGTACTGTGCTGTTTGAGACCCTGGTCTAGACTGTAGTACTGTGCTGTTTGAGACCCTGGTCTAGACTGTAGTACTGTGCTGTTTGAGACCCTGGTCTAGTCTGTAGTACTGTGCTGTTTGAGACCCTGGTCTAGACTGTAGTACTGTGCTGTTTTAGACCCTGGTCTAGACTGTAGTACTGTGCTGTTTTAGACCCTGGTCTAGACTGTAGTACTGTGCTGTTTTAGACCCTAGTCTAGACTGTAGTACTTTGCTGTTTTAGACCCTGGTCTAGTCTGTTGTACTGTGCTGTTTTAGACTTTGGTCTAGTCTGTAGTACTGTGCTGTTTGAGACCCTAGTCTGCAGTACTGTGCTGTTTGAGACCCTGGTCTAGTCTGTAGTACTGTGCTGTTTGAGACCCTGGTGTAGTCTGTAGTACTGTTCTGTTTGAGACCCTGGTCTAGACTGTAGTACTGTTCTGTTTGAGACCCTGGTCTAGTCTGTAGTACTGTGCTGTTTGAGACCCTGGTCTAGTCTGTAGTACTGTGCTGTTTGAGACCCTGGTCTAGACTGTAGTACTGTGCTGTTTGAAACCCTGGTCTAGACTGTAGTACTGTGCTGTTTTAGACTCTGGTCTAGTCTGTGGTACTGTGCTGTTTGAGACCCTGGTCTAGACTGTAGTACTGTGCTGTTTTAGACCCTGGTCTAGACTGTAGTACTGTGCTGTTTTAGACCCTGGTCTAGACTGTAGTACTGTGCTGTTTTAGACCCTGGTCTAGACTGTAGTACTGTTGCTGTTTGAGACCCTGGTCTAGTCTGTAGTACTGTGCTGTTTTAGACCCTGGTCTAGTCTGTAGTACTGTGCTGTTTGAGACCCTGGTCTAGTCTGTAGTACTGTGCTGTTTGAGACCCTGGTCTAGACTGTAGTACTGTGCTGTTTGAGACCCTGGTCTAGACTGTAGTACTGTGCTGTTTGAGACCCTGGTCTAGTCTGTAGTACTGTGCTGTTTGAGACCCTGGTCTAGTCTGTAGTACTGTGCTGTTTGAGACCCTGGTCTAGACTGTAGTACTGTGCTGTTTTAGACCCTGGTCTAGACTGTAGTACTGTGCTGTTTTAGACCCTGGTCTAGACTGTAGTACTGTGCTGTTTTAGACCCTGGTCTAGTCTGTTGTACTGTGCTGTTTTAGACCATGGTCTAGTCTGTAGTACTGTGCTGTTTGAGACCCTGGTCTAGACTGTAGTACTGTGCTGTTTGAGACCCTGGTCTAGACTGTAGTACTGTGCTGTTTGAGACCCTGGTCTAGACTGCAGTACTGTGCTGTTTGAGACCCTGGTCTAGTCTGTAGTACTGTGCTGTTTGAGACCCTGGTCTAGACTGTAGTACTGTGCTGTTTGAGACCCTGGTCTAGTCTGTAGTACTGTGCTGTTTCAGACCCTGGTTTAGTCTGTAGTACTGTGCTGTTTGAGACCCTGGTGTAGTCTGTAGTACTGTTCTGTTTGAGACCCTGGTCTAGACTGTAGTACTGTGCTGTTTGAGACCCTGGTCTAGTCTGTAGTACTGTGCTGTTTGAGACCCTGGTCTAGACTGTAGTACTGTGCTGTTTGAGACCCTGGTCTAGTCTGTAGTACTGTGCTGTTTGAGACCCTGGTGTAGTCTGTAGTACTGTGCTGTTTGAGACCCTGGTCTAGTCTGTAGTACTGTGCTGTTTGAGACCCTGGTCTAGTCTGTAGTACTGTGCTGTTTGAGACCCTGGTCTAGTCTGTAGTACTGTGCTGTTTGAGACCCTGGTCTAGTCTGAAGCATTTGTTTAGAAGCAGACTGTCAGACGTTATTTGCTGAAGAGGGAATATATAGTGCATGATCCTGATTAATGTTTGCACTGCAATTACTCTGGAGAAAATGTTTTATGGGGCAGTGGGAGTAAGCTTGGCATGGTTAGATATAGTTAGCTCATGGTTAGATATAGTTAGCTCATGGTTAGATATAGTTAGCTCATGGTTACATATAGTTAGCTCATGGTTAGATATAGTTAGCTAATGGTTAGCTCTGATGGATTTTTTGGTAACGTTGAGTTTAGACAACAGTCTTACATTTTTAAAGATAAACCTATGAGTTTGGTATATTATATACCTGATCGTTCATTTAAATACAACTCCAAGAGAGCATCACAAATCAAAATGACAAAATCTTCAAATTCATGATTGCTACGGGAATATCTAAGTAAAAGTAAACTACTTCACTTCACTTACACCACAGTAAAAACAGGCCATGGTATACTGTGATCCCCCACAGATACTGTCTAACTCCCAAATGGCACCCTATTCCCTACATACAGTAGTGCACTATGTCGGGAATAGGGTGACATTGGGGACGTATTCACTTACTGCAGCCAGCCCAGTCAAATGATTTCCCCTGTTTATGACTAAACAGGACAGAGCAGAGCAGAGTGTTGGTTGTGCTGTATAGAAGGAATGCATTTTCTTGACACATACCCTGGCACTGAGACAGCTGGGCAGCCAGCCAGCACAACACCACCCCAGTGAAACTATTACCCTACAGACTGAATAAGACAGAACAGCACAACACCACCCCAGTGAAACTATTACCCTACAGACTGAATAAGACAGAACAGCACAACACCACCCCAGTGAAACTATTACCCTACAGGCTGAATAAGACAGAACAGCACAACACCACCCCAGTGAAACTATTACCCTACAGACTGAATAAGACAGAACAGCACAACACCACCCCAGTGAAACTATTACCCTACAGACTGAATAAGACACAACAGCACAACACCACCCCAGTGAAACTATTAACCTATAGGCTGAATAAGACAGAACAGCACAACACCACCCCAGTGAAACTATTACCCTACAGGCTGAATAAGACAGAACAGCACAACACCACCCCAGTGAAACTATTAACCTCCAGACTGAATAAGACAGAACAGCACAACACCACCCCAGTGAAACTACAGTGGGGGAAAAAAGTATTTGATCCCCTGCAGATTTTGTACATTTGCCCACTTACAAAAAAATGATCAGTCTATATTTTTAATAGTAGGTTTATTTGAACAGTGAGAGACAGAATAAGAACAAAAACATCCAGAAAAACGCATGTCAAAAATGTTATAAAATGACTTGCATTTTAATGAGGGAAATAAGTATTTGACCCCTCTGCAAAACATGACTTAGTACTTGGTGGCAAAACCCTTGTTAGCAATCACAGAGGTCAGACGTTTCTTGTAGTTGGCCACCAGGTTTGCACACATCTCAGAAGGGATTTTGTCCCACTCCTCTTTGCAGATCTTCTCCAAGTCATTAAGGTTTCGAGGCTGACGTTTGGCAACTCGAACCTTCAGCTCCCTCCACAGATTTTCTATGGGATTAAGGTCTGGAGACTGGCTAGGCCACTCCAGGACCTTAATGTGCTTCTTCTTGAGCCACTCCTTTGTTGCCTTGGCCGTGTGTTTTGGGTCATTGTCATGCTGGAATACCCATCCACGACCCATTTTCAATGCCCTGGCTGAGGGAAGGAGGTTCTCACCCAAGATTTGATGGTACATGGCCCCGTCCATCGTCCCTTTGATGCGGTGAAGTTGTCCTGTCCCCTTAGCAGAAAAACACCCCCAAAGCATAATGTTTCCACCTCCATGTTTGACGGTGGAGATGGTGTTCTTGGGGTCATAGGCAGCATTCCTCCTCCTCCAAACACGGCGAGTTGAGTTGATGTCAAAGAGCTCCATTTTGGTCTCATCTGACCACAGCACTTTCACCAGTTGTCCTCTGAGTCATTCAGATGTTCATTGGCAGACTTCACACGGGCCTGTATATGTATTCTTGAGCAGGGGGACCTTGCGGGCGCTGCAGGATTTCAGTCCTTCACGGCGTAGTGTGTTACCAATTGTTTTCTTGGTGACTATGGTCCCAGCTGCCTTGAGATCATTGACAAGACCCTCTCGTGTAATTCTGGGCTGATTCTTCCCCGTTCTCATGATCATTGCAACTCCACGAGGTGAGATCTTGCATGGAGCCCCAGGCCGAGGGAGATTGACAGTTCTTTTGTGTTTCTTCCATTTGCGAATAATTACACCAAATGTTGTCATCTTCTCACCAAGCTGCTTGGAGATGGTCTTGTAGCCCATTCCAGCCTTGTGTAGGTCTACAATCTTGTCTCTGACATCCTTGGAGAGCTCTTTGGTCTTGGCCATGGTGGAGAGTTTGGAATCTGATTGATTGATGGCTTCTGTGGACAGGTGTCTTTTTTAGAGGTAACAAGCTGCGGTTAGGAGCACTCCCATTAAGAGTGTGCTCCTAATCTCAGCTCGTTACATGTATAACAGACAGCTGGGAGCCAGAAGTCTTTCTGATTGAGAGGGGGTCAAATACTTATTTCCCTCATTAAAATGCAAATCAATTTATAACATTTTTGACATGCGTTTTTCTGGATATTTTTGTTGTTATTCTGTCTCTCACTGTTCAAATAAACCTACCATTAAAATTATAGACTGATCCTTTCTTTGTCAGTGGGCAAACGTACAAAATCAGCAGGGGTTCAAATACTTTTTTCACCCACTGTATTACCCTACAGACTGAATAAGACAGAACAATACAACACCACCCCAGTGAAACTATTACCCTACAGACTGAATAAGACACAACAGCACAACACCACCCCAGTGAAACTATTATCCTACAGACTGAATAAGACAGAACAGCACAACACCACCCCAGTGAAACTATTAACCGACAGGCTGAATAAGACAGATCAGCACAACACCACCCCAGTGAAACTATTACCCTACAGACTGAATAAGACAGAACAGCACAACACCACCCCAGTGAAACTATTAACCTCCAGACTGAATATGACAGAACAGCACAACACCACCCCAGTGAAACTATTAACCTATAGGCTGAATAAGACAGAACAGCACAACACCACCCCAGTGAAACTACAGTGGGGGAAAAAAGTATTTGATCCCCTGCAGATTTTGTACATTTGCCCACTTACAAAAAAATGATCAGTCTATATTTTTAATAGTAGGTTTATTTGAACAGTGAGAGACAGAATAAGAACAAAAACATCCAGAAAAACGCATGTCAAAAATGTTATAAAATGACTTGCATTTTAATGAGGGAAATAAGTATTTGACCCCTCTGCAAAACATGACTTAGTACTTGGTGGCAAAACCCTTGTTAGCAATCACAGAGGTCAGACGTTTCTTGTAGTTGGCCACCAGGTTTGCACACATCTCAGGAGGGATTTTGTCCCACTCCTCTTTGCAGATCTTCTCCAAGTCATTAAGGTTTCGAGGCTGACGTTTGGCAACTCGAACCTTCAGCTCCCTCCACAGATTTTCTATGGGATTAAGGTCTGGAGACTGGCTAGGCCACTCCAGGACCTTAATGTGCTTCTTCTTGAGCCACTCCTTTGTTGCCTTGGCCGTGTGTTTTGGGTCATTGTCATGCTGGAATACCCATCCACGACCCATTTTCAATGCCCTGGCTGAGGGAAGGAGGTTCTCACCCAAGATTTGATGGTACATGGCCCCGTCCATCGTCCCTTTGATGCAGTGAAGTTGTCCTGTCCCCTTAGCAGAAAAACACCCCCAAAGCATAATGTTTCCACCTCCATGTTTGACGGTGGAGATGGTGTTCTTGGGGTCATAGGCAGCATTCCTCCTCCTCCAAACACGGCGAGTTGAGTTGATGTCAAAGAGCTCCATTTTGGTCACATCTGACCACAGCACTTTCACCAGTTGTCCTCTGAGTCATTCAGATGTTCATTGGCAGACTTCCACGGGCCTGTATATGTATTCTTGAGCAGGGGGACCTTGCGGGCGCTGCAGGATTTCAGTCCTTCACGGCGTAGTGTGTTACCAATTGTTTTCTTTGTGACTATGGTCCCAGCTGCCTTGAGATCATTGACAAGACCCTCTCGTGTAGTTCTGGGCTGATTCTTCCCCGTTCTCATGATCATTGCACCTCCACGAGGTGAGATCTTGCATGGAGCCCCAGGCCGAGGGAGATTGACAGTTCTTTTGTGTTTCTTCCATTTGCGAATAATTACACCAAATGTTGTCATCTTCTCACCAAGCTGCTTGGAGATGGTCTTGTAGCCCATTCCAGCCTTGTGTAGGTCTACAATCTTGTCTCTGACATCCTTGGAGAGCTCTTTGGTCTTGGCCATGGTGGAGAGTTTGGAATCTGATTGATTGATGGCTTCTGTGGACAGGTGTCTTTTTTAGAGGTAACAAGCTGCGGTTAGGAGCACTCCCATTAAGAGTGTGCTCCTAATCTCAGCTCGTTACCTGTATAACAGACAGCTGGGAGCCAGAAGTCTTTCTGATTGAGAGGGGGTCAAATACTTATTTCCCTCATTAAAATGCAAATCAATTTATAACATTTTTGACATGCGTTTTTCTGGATATTTTTGTTGTTATTCTGTCTCTCACTGTTCAAATAAACCTACCATTAAAATTATAGACTGATCCTTTCTTTGTCAGTGGGCAAACGTACAAAATCAGCAGGGGTTCAAATACTTTTTTCCCCCACTGTATTACCCTACAGACTGAATAAGACAGAACAGCACAACACCACCCCAGTGAAACTATTACCCTACAGACTGAATAAGACAGATCAGCACAACACCACACCAGTGAAACTATTAACATACAGACTGAATAAGACAGAACAGCACAACACCACCCCAGTGAAACTATTATCCTACAGACTGAATGAGACGGAACAGCACAACACCACCCCAGTGAAACTATTACCCTACAGACTGAATGAGACGGAACAGCACAACACCACCCCAGTGAAACTATTAACCGACAGGCTGAATAAGACAGATCAGCACAACACCACCCCAGTGAAACTATTACCCTACAGACTGAATAAGACAGAACAGCACAACACCACCCCAGTGAAACTATTAACCTCCAGACTGAATAAGACAGAACAGCACAACACCACCCCAGTGAAACTATTACCCTACAGGCTGAATAAGACAGAACAGCACAACACCAACCCCAGTGAAACTATTACCCTACAGGCTGAATAAGACAGAACAGCACAACACCACCCCAGTGAAACTATTAACCGACAGACTGAATAAGACAGAACAGCACAACACCACCCCAGTGAAACTACAGTGGGGGAAAAAAGTATTTGATCCCCTGCAGATTTTGTACATTTGCCCACTTACAAAAAAATGATCAGTCTATATTTTTAATAGTAGGTTTATTTGAACAGTGAGAGACAGAATAAGAACAAAAACATCCAGAAAAACGCATGTCAAAAATGTTATAAAATGACTTGCATTTTAATGAGGGAAATAAGTATTTGACCCCTCTGCAAAACATGACTTAGTACTTGGTGGCAAAACCCTTGTTATCAATCACAGAGGTCAGACGTTTCTTGTAGTTGGCCACCAGGTTTGCACACATCTCAGAAGGGATTTTGTCCCACTCCTCTTTGCAGATCTTCTCCAAGTCATTAAGGTTTCGAGGCTGACGTTTGGCAACTCGAACCTTCAGCTCCCTCCACAGATTTTCTATGGGATTAAGGTCTGGAGACTGGCTAGGCCACTCCAGGACCTTAATGTGCTTCTTCTTGAGCCACTCCTTTGTTGCCTTGGCCGTGTGTTTTGGGTCATTGTCATGCTGGAATACCCATCCACGACCCATTTTCAATGCCCTGGCTGAGGGAAGGAGGTTCTCACCCAAGATTTGATGGTACATGGCCCCGTCCATCGTCCCTTTGATGCGGTGAAGTTGTCCTGTCCCCTTAGCAGAAAAACACCCCCAAAGCATAATGTTTCCACCTCCATGTTTGACGGTGGAGATGGTGTTCTTGGGGTCATAGGCAGCATTCCTCCTCCTCCAAACACGGCGAGTTGAGTTGATGTCAAAGAGCTCCATTTTGGTCTCATCTGACCACAGCACTTTCACCAGTTGTCCTCTGAGTCATTCAGATGTTCATTGGCAGACTTCACACGGGCCTGTATATGTATTCTTGAGCAGGGGGACCTTGCGGGCGCTGCAGGATTTCAGTCCTTCACGGCGTAGTGTGTTACCAATTGTTTTCTTGGTGACTATGGTCCCAGCTGCCTTGAGATCATTGACAAGACCCTCTCGTGTAGTTCTGGGCTGATTCTTCCCCGTTCTCATGATCATTGCAACTCCACGAGGTGAGATCTTGCATGGAGCCCCAGGCCGAGGGAGATTGACAGTTCTTTTGTGTTTCTTCCATTTGCGAATAATTACACCAAATGTTGTCATCTTCTCACCAAGCTGCTTGGAGATGGTCTTGTAGCCCATTCCAGCCTTGTGTAGGTCTACAATCTTGTCTCTGACATCCTTGGAGAGCTCTTTGGTCTTGGCCATGGTGGAGAGTTTGGAATCTGATTGATTGATGGCTTCTGTGGACAGGTGTCTTTTTTAGAGGTAACAAGCTGCGGTTAGGAGCACTCCCATTAAGAGTGTGCTCCTAATCTCAGCTCGTTACCTGTATAACAGACAGCTGGGAGCCAGAAGTCTTTCTGATTGAGAGGGGGTCAAATACTTATTTCCCTCATTAAAATGCAAATCAATTTATAACATTTTTGACATGCGTTTTTCTGGATATTTTTGTTGTTATTCTGTCTCTCACTGTTCAAATAAACCTACCATTAAAATTATAGACTGATCCTTTCTTTGTCAGTGGGCAAACGTACAAAATCAGCAGGGGTTCAAATACTTTTTTCACCCACTGTATTACCCTACAGACTGAATAAGACAGAACAACACAACAACACCCCAGTGAAACTATTACCCTACAGACTGAATAAGACACAACAGCACAACACCACCCCAGTGAAACTATTATCCTACAGACTGAATAAGACAGAACAGCACAACACCACCCCAGTGAAACTATTAACCTACAGACTGAATAAGACAGATCAGCACAACACCACCCCAGTGAAACTATTAACCTCCAGACTGAATAAGACAGAACAGCACAACACCACCCCAGTGAAACTATTACCCTACAGACTGAATAAGACACAACAGCACAACACCACCCCAGTGAAACTATTAACCTATAGGCTGAATAAGACACAACAGCACAACACCACCCCAGTGAAACTATTACCCTACAGGCTGAATAAGACAGAACAGCACAACACCACCCCAGTGAAACTATTACCCTACAGGCTGAATAAGACACAACAGCACAACACCACCCCAGTGAAACTATTACCCTACAGACTGAATAAGACAGAACAGCACAACACCACCCCAGTGAAACTATTAACCTACAGACTGAATAAGACAGAACAGCACAACACCACCCCAGTGAAACTATTACCCTACAGACTGAATAAGACAGAACATCACAACACCACCACAGTGAAACTATTATCCTACAGACTGAATAAGACAGAACAGCACAACACCACCCCAGTGAAACTATTACCCTACAGACTGAATAAGACAGAACAGCACAACACCACCCCAGTGAAACTACAGTGGGGGAAAAAAGTATTTGATCCCCTGCAGATTTTGTACATTTGCCCACTTACAAAAAAATGATCAGTCTATATTTTTAATAGTAGGTTTATTTGAACAGTGAGAGACAGAATAAGAACAAAAACATCCAGAAAAACGCATGTCAAAAATGTTATAAAATGACTTGCATTTTAATGAGGGAAATAAGTATTTGACCCCTCTGCAAAACATGACTTAGTACTTGGTGGCAAAACCCTTGTTGGCAATCACAGAGGTCAGACGTTTCTTGTAGTTGGCCACCAGGTTTGCACACATCTCAGGAGGGATTTTGTCCCACTCCTCTTTGCAGATCTTCTCCAAGTCATTAAGGTTTCGAGGCTGACGTTTGGCAACTCGAACCTTCAGCTCCCTCCACAGATTTTCTATGGGATTAAGGTCTGGAGACTGGCTAGGCCACTCCAGGACCTTAATGTGCTTCTTCTTGAGCCACTCCTTTGTTGCCTTGGCCGTGTGTTTTGGGTCATTGTCATGCTGGAATACCCATCCACGACCCATTTTCAATGCCCTGGCTGAGGGAAGGAGGTTCTCACCCAAGATTTGATGGTACATGGCCCCGTCCATCGTCCCTTTGATGCAGTGAAGTTGTCCTGTCCCCTTAGCAGAAAAACACACCCAAAGCATAATGTTTCCACCTCCATGTTTGACGGTGGAGATGGTGTTCTTGGGGTCATAGGCAGCATTCCTCCTCCTCCAAACACGGCGAGTTGAGTTGATGTCAAAGAGCTCCATTTTGGTCACATCTGACCACAGCACTTTCACCAGTTGTCCTCTGAGTCATTCAGATGTTCATTGGCAGACTTCACACGGGCCTGTATATGTATTCTTGAGCAGGTGGACCTTGCGGGCGCTGCAGGATTTCAGTCCTTCACGGCGTAGTGTGTTACCAATTGTTTTCTTGGTGACTATGGTCCCAGCTGCCTTGAGATCATTGACAAGACCCTCTCGTGTAGTTCTGGGCTGATTCTTCCCCGTTCTCATGATCATTGCAACTCCACGAGGTGAGATCTTGCATGGAGCCCCAGGCCGAGGGAGATTGACAGTTCTTTTGTGTTTCTTCCATTTGCGAATAATTACACCAAATGTTGTCATCTTCTCACCAAGCTGCTTGGAGATGGTCTTGTAGCCCATTCCAGCCTTGTGTAGGTCTACAATCTTGTCTCTGACATCCTTGGAGAGCTCTTTGGTCTTGGCCATGGTGGAGAGTTTGGAATCTGATTGATTGATGGCTTCTGTGGACAGGTGTCTTTTTTAGAGGTAACAAGCTGCGGTTAGGAGCACTCCCATTAAGAGTGTGCTCCTAATCTCAGCTCGTTACCTGTATAACAGACAGCTGGGAGCCAGAAGTCTTTCTGATTGAGAGGGGGTCAAATACTTATTTCCCTCATTAAAATGCAAATCAATTTATAACATTTTTGACATGCGTTTTTCTGGATATTTTTGTTGTTATTCTGTCTCTCACTGTTCAAATAAACCTACCATTAAAATTATAGACTGATCCTTTCTTTGTCAGTGGGCAAACGTACAAAATCAGCAGGGGTTCAAATACTTTTTTCCCCCACTGTATTACCCTACAGACTGAATAAGACAGAACAGCACAACACCACCCCAGTGAAACTATTACCCTACAGACTGAATAAGACAGAACAGCACAACACCACCCCAGTGAAACTATTATCCTACAGACTGAATAAGACAGAACAGCACAACACCACCCCAGTGAAACTATTATCCTACAGACTGAATAAGACAGAACAGCACAACACCACCCCAGTGAAACTATTACCCTACAGACTGAATAAGACAGAACAGCACAACACCACCCCAGTGAAACTATTACCCTACAGACTGAATAAGACAGAACAGCACAACACCACCCCAGTGAAACTATTACCCTACAGACTGAATAAGACAGAACAGCACAACACCAGCCCAGTGAAACTATTACCCTACAGACTGAATAAGACAGAACAGCACAACACCACCCCAGTGAAACTATTACCCTACAGACTGAATAAGACAGAACAGCACAACACCAGCCCAGTGAAACTATTATCCTACAGACTGAATAAGACAGAACAGCACAACACCACCCCAGTGAAACTATTACCCTACAGACTGAATAAGACAGAACAGCACAACACCAGCCCAGTGAAACTATTATCCTACAGACTGAATAAGACAGAACAGCACAACACCACCCCAGTGAAACTATTACCCTACAGACTGAATAAGACAGAACAGCACAACACCAGCCCAGTGAAACTATTACCCTACAGACTGAATAAGACAGAACAGCACAACACCACCCCAGTGAAACTATTATCCTACAGACTGAATAAGACAGAACAGCACAACACCAGCCCAGTGAAACTATTATCCTACAGACTGAATAAGACAGAACAGCACAACACCACCCCAGTGAAACTATTACCCTACAGACTGAATAAGACAGAACAGCACAACACCACCCCAGTGAAACTATTACCCTACAGACTGAATAAGAGGGAACAGCACAACACCACCCCAGTGAAACTATTACCCTACAGGCTGAATAAGACAGAACAACACAACACCACCCCAGTGAAACTATTACCCTACAGACTGAATAAGACACAACAGCACAACACCACCCCAGTGAAACTATTACCCTACAGACTGAATAAGACAGAACAGCACAACACCACCCCAGTGAAACTATTACCCTACAGGCTGAATAAGACAGAACAGCACAACACCACCCCAGTGAAACTATTACCCTACAGACTGAATAAGACAGAACAACACAACACCACCCCAGTGAAACTATTAACCTACAGACTGAATAAGACAGAACAGCACAACACCACCCCAGTGAAACTATTACCCTACAGACTGAATAAGACAGAACAGCACAACACCACCCCAGTGAAACTATTACCCTACAGACTGAATAAGACAGAACAGCACAACACCACCCCAGTGAAACTATTACCCTACAGACTGAATAAGACACAACAGCACAACACCACCCCAGTGAAACTATTACCCTACAGACTGAATAAGACAGAACAGCACAACACCACCCCAGTGAAACTATTATCCTACAGACTGAATAAGAGGGAATATCCTTCAAGTGAATCATTCAAAACAGGCTGAGCCAAGAGTGAGAAAGTGAGAGTGTATGTGTGTGTGAGAGAGAGAGAGAGAGAGAGAGAGAGAGAGAGAGAGAGAGAGGGAAGATAGAGAGTGGAGAGAGAGAGGAGAGAGAGAGAGAGAGAGAGAGAGAGAGAGATATTAACTTTTGAGTCTTTCCACTGTGAGAGTTCTCATGCATTAACACAGTGAAGCCTGCTAGACAGAGAGGGTCAGGGCTCTAATTGTGTGGTGCTGACAATAAGGCCTGAGCTGGACACACCACACACACACACACACACACACACACACACACACACACACACACACCACACACACACACACACACACACACACACACACACACACACACACACACACTGAAGGTTTCTGTGTGACTAAGGGGTTCACCTCAATGCGACCCAGTGCAGTGAGGCATGTTGAACTCTGACCCCTGTCATTATCAGGCCAGACGGCTAGTTAGGACCAGGTGATAACCTTTTAACCCTGAGAGGAGAATGGGCTGGGAGGCGACCCTCTACCCCACTCAATTCAATTCAAAGGGCTTCAATTCAAAGCTCTCTCTCTACCCCTCTCTTTCTCTCTCTCTCTCTCTCTCTCTCTCTCTCTCTCTTTCTCTCTCTCTCTTTATTTCTATCGCTATGAGTACCTGCTTGCATGCATATATATCTGTACCCTGTAGTCATCTTGGATAGGGCCATGACTTTGGAGAATACGATTTCTGTTCTGTAGAGGACACACAGACAGAAACACACACACACCCACACACACACACACACACACACACACACACACACACACACACACACACACACACACACACACACACACACACACACACACACACACACACACACACACCACACACACACACACACACACACACACACACACACACACACACACACACACAAAGTGGGTATAGGATTCCTACATATGTGAGAATCGTGTTGTGTTTAAGTGAACCCGGGGGTCGGCACGCGGGGCGATGTTTAAGCGCTCCTCTGTCAGTGAGCATGCTGCATTTTAACAGATGTTAGCCTCGCTGACATAAATCACACGCTGTATTTCATGTCTGTGTGTGTGTGTGTATTTCATCCCCGTCCACAGCAGCGTTTTATGTCAGAAGTGTCGCTGCTCGTAAATTAAAGGGCCTAAATGAACCGTGAGATTATGACCTGTTCAGAGTTTCAACTAGACATTGTACACATTAAAGCCTCTGTGATACTCGGGAGTGTGTGTGTATTTGTGCAAGCATCTGTGTGTGTGTGTGTGTGTGTGTGTGGTCGTGCGTGTGTAATACTGTACGGATCAGTATTATTCAATCTGACAGTAGACAGTAGACAGCAGCCAGTCATGTTAACATTGCCAAAGCAAGTGAAATAGATAATAAACAAAAGTGAAATAAACAATAAAATGTACAGTAAGCATTACAATAAACACTCACTCCTTTCTGTCTTGTGTGTGTGAGTGCTTTGCTATATCATGTAATTGCAGAATAGCTGGTATCTGGTTCTTCCAGACAGAAAGGAGAGAGATCCCTCTGAGTGATACAGACCTCAGACAGACACTGCAGGAAGAGGAATGTTTTGATCTAGTAGTTTCTAAAGACCAACGATTTAATCGACTTCGATGCGATCTTAGAGCACATAATGAAGAAAAAGTTCAAAATAAACTCAAACCTAAAAATAAACACATGCTTTGGTTTGTTCCATTTAGGCCACGTGTTCATCTGCTTTGATGTTGAACTCTCTAACTATTATGGGGGGGGGGGGGGGGCTTCTATACACCAGACCAAGCAGGGTAGGAGTGGGAGACTTCCAGGCTGGTACTCTAGCCTGTTAAACAAAATGATGACTTCACCAGTGGGCAAATACTATACACTCTTCTCTTACAGATTGCATCTTTTAGAGGAGTTTGACAGCAGTTGTGTGTTAGAAGGAGTATTATGGTCTGTTTGGAACGCTCGTGTAGTGTAGTCAGCAAAATAAATTTAGAAATCAATATTATTCAATTATTGCACCCACACTGCTCGCGTGCGCCAATGATCGTCTCCGTTGCCAAGGGCTAAAATAGAAGTCAGTTCTATTTCTGACGCAGATTGCACTGCAAGTCTTGCCTCTCCCATCTCCTCATTGGTTTATAGAAGCAGGTACCCACGTGCAATCTCCTCATTGGTTATACCCACGTCGGTGACTGAAAGACGACCGAGGTCAGTGGCGGTAATGCACCTAATTTATGAAAGTTGCCAATCGCAATAGAAAGTCAAGAGAAGAAAAAGCCTAGAAGGAGGAGAGATGACTAGAAACGATTCAGTTGACCGTTTTATGTATGGATTAATTGTCTGCGTAGAGGACCTTGTGCATTTCAGGTAAAATAACAACTCAATGTTTATATCCCAGGACAAATTAGCTAGCAACAGCAAGCTAGCTAAATAGGACAAATTAGCTAGCAAGTGCAACCTAGCTAGCTAACTTTCCATAAATGTTTTATGCTTTCGACCTGTCCACAAATGAATGTAACTGGTTCAGAGTTTGTTTTGATATTTTAACATGAGTGTCGTGATCGCTTTGGCGTGGGGGGACAAAATACATTTATGCACGATAGCGCACGCGCCCAGCCGGTTTGGGTTCCGTGTTAGGGTTAGTATTATGGTCTGGAACACTACAGGGTTAGGGTTAGTATTATGGTCTGGAACACTACAGGGTTAGGGTTAGTATTATGGTCTGGAACACTACAGGGTTAGGGTTAGTATTATGGTCTGGAACACTACAGGGTTAGGGTTAGTATTATGGTCTGGAACACTACAGGGTTAGGGTTAGTATTATGGTCTGTCTGGAACACTACAGGGTTAGGGTTAGTATTATGGTCTGTCTGGAACACTACAGGGTTAGGGTTAGTATTATGGTCTGGAACACTACAGGGTTAGGGTTAGTATTATGGTCTGGAACACTACAGGGTTAGGGTTAGTATTATGGTCTGGAACACTACAGGGTTAGGGTTAGTATTATGGTCTGGAACACTACAGGGTTAGGGTTATGTCAGACTAGGAGGCTCTCAGGACATCAGAGAGGCTCTGGTTCATAACAGAATTTCAGCAGCCGCTAACCTGCCTGGCTAAAACTGATACGGGTTCACACTCAGTTTCATACTCACACTCACATGCACACTCACACGCACAGACACATGCACGTTTACACGGATCAGAAGTGTAAATCACAAGCTCTCCAGCAGGATGGAGACACACAGGATGGTGTAATGTTCAATCAGAAGCTGTAAACAGGTTTCTAGAAAAAATGTAACAATTACACTTTCCTTAAAAATTGGCCTTGGGACCAGTGTTTTAATAAATGTATGAATCCTAACATAACAGAGTTCAACAATTAAATAAAACATTTAATTGTATGAATTCCACAATTTGGGAATTTCAGAATTCCGTGGTTGCCATGGCGCCGTTAGGTAGCCTATGCAGAGAGCGCTGTAAATATTGTACATATTTTCTGTTTTAAGTGTTGTTTTATAAACTTTTTTAATCAACTCTTTTTGTTTTAGATAACTTGTTGGTAGATGAACTGAAATATCTGGTGCTGACCCATGGAATTGCAGGCCTGATTATTGCAAGTTGGTATTTGGCTTGGTTGGCTAGCTAGATATGAACGATAAAACAACACCAGATCAACAGCATCGGCTTTTCAGCCCGCAGACCCAATTTCTACAGGAAGTGGACCCTGTCTGTCTGATGTCTCTACCTTCCTGTCTGATGTCTCTACCTCCCTGTCTGTCTGTTGTCTCTACCTCCCTGTCTGTCTGATGTCTCTACCTTCCTGTCTGATGTCTCTACCTCCCTGTCTGTCTGATGTCTCTACCTCCCTGTCTGTCTGATGTCTCTACCTCCCTGTCTGTCTGATGTCTCTACCTTCCTGTCTGATGTCTCTACCTCCCTCCCTGTCTGTCTGATGTCTCTACCTTCCTGTCTGATGTCTCTACCTCCCTGTCTGTCTGATGTCTCTACCTCCCTGTCTGTCTGATGTCTCTACCTCCCTGTCTGATGTCTCTACCTCCCTGTCTGTCTGATGTCTCTACCTTCCTGTCTGTTGTCTCTACCTCCCTGTCTGTCTGATGTCTCTACCTCCCTGTCTGTCTGTTGTCTCTACCTCCCTGTCTGTCTGATGTCTCTACCTCCCTGTCTGTCTTATCTCTCTACCTCCCTGTCTGTCTGTTGTCTCTACCTCCCTGTCTGTCTGATGTCTCTACCTCCCTGTCTGTCTGATGTCTCTACCTCCCTGTCTGTCTGTTGTCTCTACCTCCCTGTCTGTCTGATGTCTCTACCTCCCTGTCTGTCTGATGTCTCTACCTTCCTGTCTGATGTCTCTACCTCCCTGTCTGTCTGATGTCTCTACCTCCCTGTCTGTCTGATTCTCTACCTCCCTGTCTGTCTGATGTCTCTACCTCCCTGTCTGTCTGATTCTCTACCTCCCTGTCTGTCTGATGTCTCTACCTTCCTGTCTGATGTCTCTACCTCCCTGTCTGTCTGATGTCTCTACCTCCCTGTCTGTCTGATGTATCTACCTCCCTGTCTGTCTGATGTCTCTACCTCCCTGTCTGTCTGATGTCTCTACCCCCCTGTCTGTCTGATGTCTCTACCTCCCTGTCTGTCTGATTCTCTACCTCCCTGTCTGTCTGATGTCTCTACCTCCCTGTCTGTCTGATGTCTCTACCTCCCTGTCTGTCTGATGTCTCTACCTCCCTGTCTGTCTGATGTCTCTACCTCCCTGTCTGTCTGATTCTCTACCTCCCTGTCTGTCTGATGTCTCTACCTCCCTGTCTGATGTCTCTACCTCCCTGTCTGTCTGATGTCTCTACCTCCCTGTCTGATGACTCTACCTTCCTGTCTGATGTATCGACCTCCCTGTCTGTCTGATGTATCTACCTCCCTGTCTGTCTGATGTCTCTACCTTCCTGTCTGATGTTTCTACCTCCCTGTCTGTCTGATGTCTCTACCTCCCTGTCTGTCTGATGTCTCTACCTCCCTGTCTGTCTGATGTCTCTACCTCCCTGTCTGTCTGATGTCTCTACCTCCCTGTCTGTCTGATTCTCTACCTCCCTGTCTGTCTGATGTCTCTACCTCCCTGTCTGTCTGATGTCTCTACCTCCCTGTCTGTCTGATGTCTCTACCTTCCTGTCTGATGTTTCTACCTCCCTGTCTGTCTGATGTCTCTACCTCCCTGCCTGTCTGATGTCTCTACCTCCCTGTCTGTCTGATGTCTCTACCTCCCTGTCTGTCTGATGTCTCTACCTCCCTGTCTGTCTGATTCTCTACCTCCCTGTCTGTCTGATGTCTCTACCTCCCTGTCTGTCTGATGTCTCTACCTCCCTGTCTGTCTGATGTCTCTACCTTCCTGTCTGTCTGATTCTCTACCTCCCTGTCTGTCTGATGTCTCTACCTTCCTGTCTGATGTCTCTACCTCCCTGTCTGTCTGTTGTCTCTACCTCCCTGTCTGTCTGATGTCTCTACCTTCCTGTCTGATGTCTCTACCTCCCTGTCTGTCTGATGTCTCTACCTCCCTGTCTGTCTGATGTCTCTACCTCCCTGTCTGTCTGATGTATCTACCTCCCTGTCTGTCTGATGTCTCTATCTCCCTGTCTGTCTGATGTCTCTACCTCCCTGTCTGTCTGATGTCTCTACCTACCTGTCTGATGTATCTACCTCCCTGTCTGTCTGATGTCTCTACCTCCCTGTCTGTCTGATGTCTCCTCCTCCCTGTCTGTCTGATGTATCTACCTCCCTGTCTGTCTGATGTATCTACCTCCCTGTCTGTCTGTACCATCTATGCTCTATCCTTTCAAGATAGTACCTTTCTGCCTATCATCTAAAGATGTGGAATACTGTCGCCCAAATACTGCCAGATTCCTATATTTGTTTTGTTAAATAGTTTTAGGTTTATTTTGTTTTTAAAGCAACTTTGAGATTCTACTTGAAATGAAAAGTGCTATATAAAATAAATATATTATTATTATTATTATATCTTGTGATATCACATTTTAGGCTTGGACTTTGCCACTTTATTGTAACTATTTGACCATGAACCAGTCCTGAAATCAAATGTACACTCTGCAGTATATACAGTCATTTGAATAGACATAGTTTTCCATATAAAAAAAAAGGTTCAGGTTGAATTCATTCTGTTTGCTTTCCAAGGACCATGTGAAACAGTGAGTTATGGGTTATGGCTCAGCAAAGTGAACATGTCGCATAGTTGATTCTAGTCCCATAAAAACATAACATCCATTTTCATAATGGAATATGGTCTCCATCCAAAATGTCAACCTATTCCCCAAGTAGTGCACTACATCGGCCCACATGTCTCTGGTCAAAAGTAGTGCACTACATCGGCCCACATGTCTCTGGTCAAAAGTAGTGCACTACATCGGCCCACATGTCTCTGGTCAAAAGTAGTGCACTACATCGGCCCACATGTCTCTGGTCAAAAGTAGTGCACTACATTGGGAATAGGGTGTCATTTTGGACACGTGAATGCTCTACATGAGCTCAGTGAAACAGCTTCTATCCTCTTCTATCATCAGCGTAGACACCGGCACACTTTCTGAATGAGCTCGCTGAGTGTGTGTGCGTATGTCTGAGTGTGTCTGGTGTGTGTGTGTGTGCATGCTTGTGTGTGTGTGTGTGTGTTCGTGGACACTTGCTGAATGAGTTTCCCTGAAGCGTTTGCAGACTGTTGTCGTTCAGAGTGTCTGATTAAAACAGATTAAGTCGCTCATGTCTTCTTTCAAAAGTCCCATGTGATTTTATTCAGTGTGCTTTTTTCTTCACAATTTTGTTTCATATATTTTTGTGTGATATGATGTGATATCCATAAACAAAGAACATTAGAGTTAACATGCAGATGTACGATCTTCAAAACTTGTAGTGCATTTGAGGTTTTAAAACGCTTCTGCAGTTTATCATTTCCATTTTGAAATTTTACGGAACATGTATCAACCAATACAAAAATAGCCATTGATTGTAATCCATATGATAATTCACATTTCCAGGGCCTCCCGAGTGGCGCAGCAGTCTAAGGCCCTCATTTCAGTGCTTGCTGTGTCACTACAGATCCTGGTTTGATCCCAAGCTGTGTCGCAGTCGGCCGCGACTGGGAGATCCATGAGACGGCGCAAAATTGGCCCTGCATTGTCCGGGTTAGGGGAGGGTTTGGCCAGCAGGAATGTCCTTGTCCCATTGCGCTGTAGTGGGCCGGGCGCAATGCATGCTGACACGGTCGCCAGGTGTACGGTGTTTCCTCTGACACATTGGTGCGGCTGGCTTCCGGGTTAAGTGAGCATTGTGTCAAGAAGCAGTGCGGCTTGGTTGGGTTATGTTTCGGAGGAAGCATGGCTCTCGACCTTCACCTCTCCCGAGTCCGTACAGGAGTTGCAGTGATGGGACAAGACTCTAACTACCAATTGGGTAACAAAATTTATAAATATCAAAATTTCCTTTTTCTGCAGGATTAGTGGCTGCTGTAGTGGCTCAAATTAAGATCCTACATTTCTGCTCTTTGTCACTTTTAACATTTACTTTTGGTCCCTCTTAACACTTTACACTGTCTTCCAGTCCTTCTCAGACAAGATTGTGTGAGTCTCTTCAGTCAGTTTCTAGACTTTGTTTTAAATAGAATGTTCAGTCTGAAGTATAAAACCAGAAGGATTCTAGAATTACAGTACATAGACAGATTCTATTCATATTGCCTGAGATGGTGCACTGTAGATGAAATCCTGGTTCTTAATCGACTAACCTGTCTAGCAAAGAGTTAAAAACATAAATTAAGGAATGAATTAATTCAACATTCTCTTTCCCATTCTAACTGAAACCGGAAGGGAACCAGTCTTTTTCTTTCACTTTACTTCCTCACAACCTCCCCTCTCTCTGTCCCTCTCTCTGTCCCTCTCTCTGTCCCTCTCTCTGTCCCTCTGTCTGTCCCTCTCTCTGTCCCTCTCTCTGTCCCTCTCTCTGTCCCTCTCTCTGTCCCTCTCTCTGTCCCTCTCTCTGTCCCTCTCTCTGTCCCTCTGTCTGTCCCTCTCTCTGTCCCTCTCTCTGTCCCTCTCTCTGTCCCTCTCTCTGTCCCTCTCTCTGTCCCTCTTTCTGCCCCTCTCTCTGTCCCTCTCTCCCTAAACTCTCTTTCCTCTCTCTCTCCTCCCTCTCGTCCCAGCTCTTTCATTCTCTCTCTAAAGCCCACTCGGTCTCTCCTTCTCATCCTCATTCTCTCCCCCCTCTTTTTCTCTCCCCCTAATTTTCCCTCTTATACCCCAGTCTCTCTCTTACCCCCTCTCTCTCACTGACCTCCCTCCCTCCCTCCCTCCCTCCCTCCCTCCCTCCCTCCCTCCCTCCCTCCCTCCCTCCTTTTCTCTCGTTAGACTAATTCACCCTCAGTAATTAGTCAGCTAGTTAATTGGCTGTCTAATAGGCTGATCAGACAAAAGACAGAGCAGGCCTGGACACAGCAGAGACACAGCAGAGTGTGCCCTTCACATTCTATAGACTCTAAACTCACATTGAGTCTCTCAAACACTGTCTCTCTCTCTCGGTAGTTGCCATGCGCGCGCACACACACACACACACACACACACACACACACACACACACACACACACACACACACACACACACACACACACACACACACACACACACACACACACACACACACACACACACACACCACACACACACACACACACACACACACACACACACACACCAGGGGTCATATAGTAATTGATTTGGGGAAAGTGTGTAATTGTTCTGTCCTGCACTGGAGACCTAGCTGCCCTCCATGCAGCCTGTCTCTCTGTGTTTGACCTGGCTACTTTCTCACTAGACTCCCTGTCTGTCGTCAGCGCAGAGCTGCTACCATATGAGATTTAACGCCATGGTCTGTGTATGTTACATTAGCAGACACATAACTAATACAGTATGTCAGTGTAAGTGAAATATAACCATCATGGTTAAATATCACTTGTTGTCATATTCTACTGAGACCATTAGCTTTGAGTATGATGGTCGTCTACTCACCACTTTATGCATGTAAAGGTAACATTTCATCTGATATTAGGTCAATCCTTACCTTCAATTCATTCTACAGGTATATAGATGTTCTTGTGATTTCTTATAGAATAGCTCTGTAAAAAAATACATCTGATTTTGATATATCTTTGTCTTATTTATATCTGAGGATTTGTATGGAAGCAGATTGGAGTTTAGGTCTGTTTCCCCTGACCTAGAATAAATCTACTCCTAGAGTTAAAAGCATGCTGAATGCCGAATCTCTAAAAGTGTTTTGTAGTCCAGGAATAGTCGTTGTGTCCGGGAAACCAGCCCTACGCGTTTATCTGAAAAGCTGAGATTCCTTAGATCCTCTTATGGTACAGTCTGAACAGTATTATTTCTGTTGTTTACTACACACCAGCAGTGCCACTGTCTGACAGTTGGATGTTTTCCTAGTCTACAGTAACTTTCATTTTCATCTCTGCAACTAGAATAAATCGTCGGAATATTTGACATGAAAATGTCCCCATGGTCTTTCTTTTATGTCACACTGTTTAATAGTAGACGTTACATTGAACACATGGACATTTCGCTGTGGTGGTCTATGTATTATTTCCAGCTCTCTCATACACTAGAAGAAACACTGACTTGTCTAGAGGGCATGTTATCTGTGCTATGGGAATATAATACATTCTGATATCTAACCTGGAACGTTATCTGTGCTATGGGAATATAATACATTCTGATATCTAACCTGGAACGTTATCTGTGCTATGGGAATATAATACATTCTGATATCTAACCTGGAACGTTATCTGTGCTATGGGAATATAATACATTCTGATATCTAACCTGGAACGTTATCTGTGCTATGGGAATATAATACATTCTGATATCTAACCTGGAACGTTATCTGTGCTATGGGAATATAATACATTCTGATATCTAACCTGGAACGTTATCTGTGCTATGGGAATATAATACATTCTGATATCTAACCTGGAACGTTATCTGTGCTATGGGAATATAATACATTCTGATATCTAACCTGGAACGTTATCTGTGCTATGGGAATATAATACATTCTGATATCTAACCTGGAACGTTATCTGTGCTATGGGAATATAATACATTCTGATATCTAACCTGGAACGTTATCTGTGCTATGGGAATATAATACATTCTGATATCTAACCTGGAACGTTATCTGTGCTATGGGAATATAATACATTCTGATATCTAACCTGGAACGTTATCTGTGCTATGGGAATATAATACATTCTGATATCTAACCTGGAACGTTATCTGTGCTATGGGAATATAATACATTCTGATATCTAACCTGGAACGTTATCTGTGCTATGGGAATATAATACATTCTGATATCTAACCTGGAACGTTATCTGTGCTATGGGAATATAATACATTCTGATATCTAACCTGGAACGTTATCTGTGCTATGGGAATATAATACATTCTGATATCTAACCTGGAACGTTATCTGTGCTATGGGAATATAATACATTCTGATATCTAACCTGGAACGTTATCTGTGCTATGGGAATATAATACATTCTGATATCTAACCTGGAACGTTATCTGTGCTATGGGAATATAATACATTCTGATATCTAACCTGGAACGTTATCTGTGCTATGGGAATATAATACATTCTGATATCTAACCTGGAACGTTATCTGTGCTATGGGAATATAATACATTCTGATATCTAACCTGGAACGTTATCTGTGCTATGGGAATATAATACATTCTGATATCTAACCTGGAACGTTATCTGTGCTATGGGAATATAATACATTCTGATATCTAACCTGGAACGTTATCTGTGCTATGGGAATATAATACATTCTGATATCTAACCTGGAACGTTATCTGTGCTATGGGAATATAATACATTCTGATATCTAACCTGGAACGTTATCTGTGCTATGGGAATATAATACATTCTGATATCTAACCTGGAACGTTATCTGTGCTATGGGAATATAATACATTCTGATATCTAACCTGGAACGTTATCTGTGCTATGGGAATATAATACATTCTGATATCTAACCTGGAACGTTATCTGTGCTATGGGAATATAATACATTCTGATATCTAACCTGGAACGTTATCTGTGCTATGGGAATATAATACATTCTGATATCTAACCTGGAACGTTATCTGTGCTATGGGAATATAATACATTCTGATATCTAACCTGGAACGTTATCTGTGCTATGGGAATATAATACATTCTGATATCTAACCTGGAACGTTATCTGTGCTATGGGAATATAATACATTCTGATATCTAACCTGGAACGTTATCTGTGCTATGGGAATTTAATACATTCTGATATCTAACCTGGAACGTTATCTGTGCTATGGGAATATAATACATTCTGATATCTAACCTGGAACGTTATCTGTGCTATGGGAATATAATACATTCTGATATCTAACCTGGAACGTTATCTGTGCTATGGGAATTTAATACATTCTGATATCTAACCTGGAACGTTATCTGTGCTATGGGAATTTAATACATTCTGATATCTAACCTGGAACGTTATCTGTGCTATGGTATATCTTATGGCAGTTGCATTGACTTATTAAAAGGTTTATATTTGTATCTATAACTCTCAAAATAGTTTGAGTGGTTTGTTCTTTCCTATCCAAAGGTTATACACGCCTATAACAAAAATGTTACGGAAATCTTGTTCTAGAATATCTTCTGTTCCAAGCTCTGGAGCAGGAGTAAGACTGGGTTGTTCCAAGCTCTGGAGCAGGAGTAAGATTGAGTTGTTCCAAGCTCTGGAGCAGGAGTAAGATTGAGTTGTTCCAAGCTCTGGAGCAGGAGTAAGATTGAGTTGTTCCAAGCTCTGGAGCAGGAGTAAGACTGAGTTGTTCCAAGCTCTGGAGCAGGAGTAAGACTGAGTTGTTCCAAGCTCTGGAGCAGGAGTAAGATTGAGTTGTTCCAAGCACTGGAGCAGGAGTAAGACTGAGTTGTTCCAAGCTCTGGAGCAGGAGTAAGACTGAGTTGTTCCAAGCTCTGGAGCAGGAGTAAGACTGAGTTGTTCCAAGCTCTGGAGCAGGAGTAAGATTGAGTTGTTCCAAGCACTGGAGCAGGAGTAAGACTGAGTTGTTCCAAGCTCTGGAGCAGGAGTAAGATTGAGTTGTTCCAAGCACTGGAGCAGGAGTAAGATTGAGTTGTTCCAAGCTCTGGAGCAGGAGTAATGTTGAGTTGTTCCAAGCTCTAGAGCAGGAGTAAGGCTGAGTTTCCTGCATGGGGGCTGGAGCAGGAGTAAGGCTGAGTTTCCTGCATGGGGGCTGGGGCTCTCTCATCTACAACCAGTCTGGTGTGAAGGCACCAATCATATTCAACCTGACGCTCAACTAAACTAGTTACAGGGAAGGGACCGTTATCATGTCATATAGTGGCTCTGTTTCACAGTCAGTATACGGTCTCTGAATAGGGTTGTGAATAAGTGTGTGTGGTCTTACCTGGCGCTGGGGTGGCCTGGTTCCCAGCGAACTGTATGGGGATACACAGATCATTATCAATAGGAAACTTATCGCAGGTCAACATCTCCGGCCAGGGGAACCCGTATGTCTCCATAACGGGGGCACAGCTGTCCCTCACGGCCTCACACAGTGAACGACACGGGTAGATGGGCCTGTCCAGACACACAGGGGCAAACAGGGAACACAGGAACACCTGTGTATCCGCATGGCATCGCTTGGCAAGGAGCGGCACCCAGCTACCCGCCTGCTGTTTGACCTCGGGCATGGTCTCGTGGTCCAGCAGGTTGGGCAGGCGCATCTTCTTGTAGCCCACGTTGTGGCAGAGGCGTAAATCGGCGGGGATGTCCAGGCACTGCGGCTCCTTGGTGTAGAAGCGGCCGTTGTGGAAGTTGTCCGACTGCCAGCTGTAGTAGTCGTATTCGTCAGCGGCCGAGGCGGGGGAGGTGAGGAGGAGGAGGAGGAGGGACAGTGAGAGGGATAGTGTCACGGTGGAGAAGGGGTTAGTGAGTAGTGGTCCCCTCCGCTGCTGCCTGCTGTGGCTGTGGTTCTTTTGTCCCTGTGCCATGTTGCTCTGAGCTCTCGGAGGGAGAAAGAAATGAGGCCCAACGTGACTCAGGGCTTCTGGAGGATAAAGGAAAACTCTTTGTGCTGAAGAAACAAACTGGAATCCTTTTTTTCCTGTCCAAGAACGAGAGTAGAATCGGAGACAGAAAACAAAAAGAAAGTGTGTATTCCTGTCTTCTTTCAACAGAGAGAAAATGAGTGTGTGTTAGTGTGTGTCCAGTCCTCTCCCCCTGCGCTGGTAGAGCTGTGTGTCTCTGCCTCAGGTGGTCGTAAGAAGGGAGACAAGGGTCGAGGATAAGACGAGGGGTGAGTGGAGGGGGAGTGCTGTGTGTGCCTCTTTTCCGTCTCTCTAACTCTCTGTCAAACTCTAACTCTATCTCTCTATTGCTCTCTCCTTGCAGTTCTGTGTATCTCACTCCACAGCTGTCTCTACCTCTACCTCTCTCCTGCTCTCTCTGTCTGTGTCTAGCAGTGTGTGTGGAGCAGCTACAGTATATCAGCTAGAGGGATAGTTTTTCCCTGTCTGCTGTCAGGCCTCCTAGTGGACTGCCTCCCACTGGCCCCACACAGCTCTACCTCAGCCAATCCGAGACCAGGGGGAGGTCCTGAGAGGGGGGAAGAGATCCCCCCCCACCTCACCCTCTCTGGTAGACACTCCCTGAGGCAGAGAGAGGCAGGCTGAGAAGGAGAGAGAGAGAGAGAGAGAGAGAGAGAGAGAGAGAGAGAGAGAGAGAGAGAGAGAGAGAGAGAGAGAGAGAGAGAGAGGAGAGAGAGAGAGAGAGAGAGAGAGGGGGACATACCCTCCAAACCCAAAAGGCCTGTGGTGTTGATAGTATAATAAACAAAATGATAAAATATACAAATGAAATTCCTCTGCAGTATCATTAATAGCAGACTCCAACATTTCTTCAGTGGCAATAAACACACATTTCTTTCCTCAGGGCCACAGAGTGAGAGACATGCAGCTTGAGCCCCACCCTCTTCAACATTTATATCAATGAATTGGCGAGGGCACTAGAACAGTCTGGAGCACCCGGCCTCACCATACTCGACTCGGAAATCAAATGTCTACTGTTTGCTGATGATCTGGTGCTTCGGTCACCAACCAAGGTGACGCAGCACCTAGATCTTCTGCACAGATTCTGTCAGACCTGGGCCCTGACAGTAAATCTCAGTAAGACCAAAGTAATGGTGTTCCAAAAAAGGTCCAGTTGCCAGGACATCAAATTTTATCTCGACACTGTTGCCCTAGAGCACACAAAGAGCCTACTTCGGCCTAAACATCAACACCACAGGTAACTTCCACTAGGCTGTGAACGCAAGAAGGGCCTTCTATGCCATCAAAAGGAACATAAGACAGGACATCTCAATTAGGATCTGGCAAAAAATTCATTCAGTTATAGAACCCATTGCCCTCTATGGTTGTCAGGCTTGGAGTCCACTCACCAACCAAGAATTCACAAAATGGGACAAACACCCAATTGAGACTGCATGCAGAATTCTGCAAAAATATACTTTGTGTACAATGCAAAACCCCAAACAATGTATGCAGAGCAGAACTAGACCTACACCTGTTGGTTATCAACATCCAGAAAATAACTGTTCAATTCTACAACCACCTAAAAGGAAGTGATGTCCAAACATTCCAGAGAGAGAGAGAGAGAGAGAGAGAGAGAGAGAGAGAGAGAGAGAGAGAGAGAGAGAGAGAGAGAGGAGAGAGAGAGAGAGAGAGAGAGTTTACTGTTCATTTGTATTGTTTATTATCTACTTCACCTGCTTTGGCAATGTTAACATATGTTTCCCATGACAATAAAGCCCCTAAATTGAATTAAAGGCAAAGCACAATATGTTTTCTCCCTATTTGTTCTACCTCTCTGCCCCTTTTTGTCACACAACTCTCTCTCTCTAACACACACAAACACACACACACACACACACACACCACACACACCAGGAGGCTGCTGAGGGGAGGACGGTTTATAATAATGGCTGGAACGGAGCAAATGGAATGGCATCAAAATGATTTATTTGATACAATACCACTCATTCCACTCCAGCCATTACCACGTGTCCGTCTTCCTCGATGAAGGTGCCACCAACTCACTGTAGCGCACAAACCTTTCACTGCCACCACACTCTTGTCTGAGTGTGTGGGGGTCCTGTGGTTTAGTCAGGCAGGCTACAGCAGCTACAGGTGGCTAGGTTGTTTGGTGACCCTCTGTGAGATATGCTAATGTCTATGGTGGTGATGAATAGAGGCGCACTGCATGTCTGTCTCTTTCCATCAGTAACACTGACACACACAGACACACAGAGGGGCCCAGCCATAGCATCAAAATGAATCAAATTCTCATTCAATGCTCAATCATTCGCATTCAAAGCACTGCGACTTAGTGAGTGGACTGGTGGCCACAACCATTCACTTGGATGTATCACATGGATGGTCACAGTTAGGTGTTTCCTCAGTGTTCTTAACATGCAACAGATTCTGTTGTGTCACCATATTGGGTGGACAAACAAAGTACTAATAGATTTAGGAGCCATTTCCTCTCTAATTAGAGGAGGTGGGGGTCAAACACACACATCATTCAGCCCACTGACCATGCAGCTTTGATCTAACCTCCCCACTGCTGGAACCTATGGACGTATGCCACTGTCCAGACATTCACATCAATACCACAAGATAGCAGGGTTAGAGATTGGGACTTTTACAATTTATTTACTTGACTTATTCATTTTAGCTCTTAGTCGAGCTAATGCACCCTCAATCAGATCTTTTTTTGTGGATTTGTGTTGGTACGTCTTTTTTCATGCTAAAGCAGGTGGAAACATAATTAGGATGAGCATTTTACAGCATTTGTCTGGTATGACTTCCACTATGAACAAATCAACATGTCTCCCATTTCAGGGAGAGATTAAACAAGAATCCATGTGATCATGTGATGGTCATATCAATATGTGACGATCACAGGGGGAAATTGACTAAGGCTACTGTCACCATCTGCACTGTTCTCCCCACAGACCAAAACTATTAGACACACGTCTACAACTATCAACTGGGTGAATCTAGATGGTTTCCCCCCTGTATTAGCAGGGAGTCCCATTGAGACAAAGGCCTCTTTTCCAAGGGAGCCCTGCATGGACACAATTTATAAAAATGTTCATATATATGATACTACAAGCAAACACATTCATCAACAATGAGCTCCTTCATGAACAACTTGAACTGCCCTGGAGGCACCAGAGCATCAAGGTGCAGAGAGCTCTGCAGATCATTCCACAAACGGGGAACAAAAAAACTGAATGCAGATTGATCTAATTCTGTAGAGATCAACAGGACCTCTAGAGTGTGATCTGTTCTGATGACTTGTATGTCTGCAATTCAACAATGAATTAAGGTATGGAGGAAGTTTGCACAAGAGGTCTTTATAAACAAAAAGAGAGCAATGCATTGATCTATGAAATTTAAGAGCAGGCCAGACTACTTTTTGATAGAATGCTGTGATGTGTACTGTACCTATCGCCCGTAATAAAGCCTAGTGCGCTATGATAAACGGCGTCCAATGGCTTCAATACAGTGGCAGCTGCATTCAAATAAACGATATCACCATAGTCTAAAGCCCGAATGAACATTGACTGAATGATTTGTTTTCTGCTATTTAACTACTGTACAGTAAAACTGATAAGACAATAATAGATTGGCAGATATTGATAACATGTTGTGGATTATATCAACAATTACAGCAACCCTGTATGATTGTTGATGTGTGACAGACATTATAATATAGCATTATTATTGTTGTAATATTGTCGGAGTAGATTGTAAGAATATAAGTGGCTGGACGGCACTGACTTGATGCAATGAATTATCTCATGTTTAGGTCAGTGGCTTGCGTAAGTATTCACCCCCTTGACATTTTTCCTATTTTGTTGCCTTTCAACCTGGAATTAAAATAGAATTGGGGGGGGGGGGGGGGGGGGGGTATAATGTGATTTACACAACATGCCTACCACTATGAAGATGCAAAATATTTTTTATTGTGAAACAAACAACAAATAAGACAAAAAAACTGAAAACTTGAGCGTGCATAACTATTCACCCCCCCAAAGTCAATACTTTGAAGAGCCACCTTTTGCAGCAATTACAGCTGCAAGTCTCTTGGGGTATGTCTCTATAAGCTTGGCACATCTAGCCACTGGGATTTTTGCCCATTCTTCAAGGCAAAACTGCTCCTTCAAGTTGGATGGGTTCCGCTGGTGTACAGCAATCTTTAAGTCATACCACAGATTCTCAATTGGATTGAGGTCTGGGCTTTGACAAGGCCATTCCAAGACATTTAAATGTTTCCCCTTAAACCACTTGAGTGTTGCTTTAGCAGTATGCTTAGGGTCATTGTCCTGCTGGTGAACCTCCGTCCCAGTCACAAATCTCTTGAAGACTGAAACAGGTTTCCCTCAAGAATTTCCCTGTATTTAGCGCCATCCATCATTACTTCAATTCTGACCAGTTTCCCAGTCCCTGTCGATGAAAGACATCCCCACAGCATGATGCTGCCACCACCGTGCTTCACTGTGGGGATGGACTTCTCGGGGTGATGAGAGGTGTTGGGTTTGCGCCAGACATAGCGTTTTCCTTGATGGCCAAAAAGCTCATCTTTAGACTCATCTAACTCATCTACCTTCTTCCATATGTTTGGGGAGTCTCCCACATGCCTTTTGGCGAACACCGAACGTGTTTGATTATTTTTTTCTTTAAGCAATGGCTTTATTCTGGCCACTCTTCCGTAAAGCCCAGCTCTGTGGAGTGTACTGCTTAAAGTGGTTCTATGGACAGATACTCCAATCTCCGCTGTGGAGCTTTGCAGCTCCTTCAGGGTTATCTTTGGTCTCTTTGTTGCCCCTCTGATTAATGCCCTCCTTGCCTGGTCCGTGAGTTTTGGTGGGTGGCCCTCTCTTGGCAGGTTTGTTGTGGTGCCATATTCTTTCAATTTTTTAATAACGGATTTAATGGTGCTTCATGGGATGTTCAAAGTTTCAGATATTTTTTTTATAACCCAACCCTGATTTGTACTTCTCCACAACTTTGTCCCTGACCTGTTTGGAGAGCTCCTTGGTCTTCATGGTGCCACTTGCTTAGTGGTTTTGCAGACTCTGGGGCCTTTCAGAACAGGTATATATATGATCAAGTGACAGATCATGTGACACTTAGATTGCGCACAGGTTGACTTTATCTAACTAATTATGTGAGTTCTGAAGGTAACTGGTTGCACCAGATCTTATTTAGGGGCTTCATAGCAAAGGGGGTGAATACATATGCACACACCAATTTTCCGTTTTTAATTTTTTTGAATTTTTGAAACACGTTATTTTATTCATTTCACTTCACCAATTTTGACTATTTTATGTATGTCCATTACATGGAATCCAAATAAAAATCTATTTAAATTATAGGTTGTAATGCAACAAAATAGGAAAAACGCCAAGGGGGATGTATTGCAAGGCACTGTATTGAGGTTAAATTATGTCTCCTCCACCACTTCATTCTTCCCTCTCTCCTCCTCCACCACTTCATTCCTCCCTCTCTCCTCCACCCCTCCACCCCTTCATTCCTCCCTCTCTCCTCCTCCACCCCTTCATTCCTCCCTCTCTCCTCCACCCCTTCATTCCTCCCTCTCTCCTTCTCCTCCACCACTTCATTCCTCCCTCTCTCCTCCTACACCCCTTCATTCCTCCCTATCTCCTCCACCCCTTCATTCCTCCCTCTCTCCTCCTCCACCCCTTCATTCCTCCCTCTCTCCTCCACCCCTTCATCCCTCCCTCTCTCCTTCTCCTCCACCCCTTCATTCCTCCCTCTCTCCTCCTCCACCCCTTCATTCCTCCCTCTCTCCTCCACCCCTTCATTCCTCCCTCTCTCCTCCTCCACCCCTTCATTCCTCCCTCTCTCCTCCACCCCTTCATTCCTCCCTCTCTCCTTCTCCTCCACCACCTTCATTCCTCCCTCTCTCCTCCTACACCCCTTCATTCCTCCCTCTCTCCTCCACCCCTTCATTCCTCCCTCTCTCCTCCTCCACCCCTTCATTCCTCCCTCTCTCCTCCACCCCTTCATTCCTCCCTCTCTCCTTCTCCTCCACCCCTTCATTCCTCCCTCTCTCCTCCTCCACCCCTTCATTCCTCCCTCTCTCCTCCACCCCTTCATTCCTCCCTCTCTCCTCCACCCCTTCATTCCTCCCTCTCTCCTCCTCCTCCACCACTTCATTCCCCCCTCTCTCCTCCTCCACCCCTTCATTCCTCCCTCTCTCCTCCACCCCTTCATTCCTCCCTCTCTCCTCCTCCACCCCTTCATTCCTCCCTCTCTCCTCCACCCCTTCATTCCTCCCTCTCTCCTTCTCCTCCACCCCTTCATTCCTCCCTCTCTCCTCCTCCACCACTTCATTCCTCCCTCTCTCCTCCACCCCTTCATTCCTCCCTCTCTCCTCCTTCCCCCTTTCATTCCTCCCTCTCTCCTCCACCCCTTCATTCCTCCCTCTCTCCTCCACCCCTTCATTCCTCCCTCTCTCCTCCTCCACCCTTTCATTCCTCCCTCTCTCCTCCTCCACCCCTTCAATCCTCCCTCTCTCCTCCACCCCTTCATTCCTCCCTCTCTCCTCCACCCCTTCATTCCTCTGTCCCTTCACTCGTCTATCCAGACTGGCTCATTATACTGACTGAGTGAGGCCTCCGGATCTTTGAACCAGAGCTAATCAATATTAGGAGCCAGTAGTGGAGCTAATGATCGGAGGACTTTAGTCTCCACTGATAAGGTATGTAGATGGTGACAGAAAACACAAACTTAGACATGCTGGCGCACACACACACACACACACACACACACACACACACACACACACACACACACACACACACACACACACACACACACACACACACACACACACACACACACACATACGTAAACAAGATAAATGTCAATGTGTTACAGCAGTCCTGATACAGGGAAGTACCAAAATAAAGGAAACACCAACATAAAGTGTCTTAATAGGGCGTTGGGCCACCACGAGCCACCAGAAATGACATAATTTGGTGTTTTGTTAATGGTGGTGGAAAATGTCGCCGCTCAAGAATCAGGCGCCACTCCAGAATCACCCATAAGTCTTCAGTTGGGTTGAAATCTGGTGACTGAGACGGCAATGGCATATGGTTTACATAAACGATATATACAAAAGTATGTGGACACCCCTTCAAATGAGTGGATTCGGCTACTTCAGCCACACCCATTGCAGACTGGTGTATAAAATTGAGCACACAGCCATTCGATCTCCATAGACAAACATTGGATGGCCTTACTGAAGAGCTTAGTGACTTTCAACGTGGTACCGCCATAGGATGCCACCTTTCCAACATGTCAGTTCGTCAAATTTCTGCCCTGCTAGAGCTGCCCTGTCAACTGTAAGTGTTGTTATTGTGAAGTGGAAATGTCTTTGAGCAACAACGGCTCAGCCACGAAGTGATAGGCCACACAAGCGCACAGAATGGGACTGCCAACGTCAGCACAAGAACTGTTTATCGGGATCTTAATGAAATGGGTTTCCATGGCCGAGCAGCAGCACACAAGCCTAAAATCACCATGCGCAATGCCAAGCGTCGGCTGGAGTGGTATAAAGCTCGTCGCCATTGGACTCTGGAGAAGTGGAAATACATTCTCTGGAGTGATGAATGACGCTTCACCATCTGGCAGTCCGATGGACGAATCTGTGTTTGGCGGATGCCAAGAGAACGCTACTAGCCCAAATTGTATTTTATTGTAATTTTTATTTCACCTTTATTTAACCAGGTAAGCTAGTTGAGAACAAGTTCTCATTTGCAACTGTGACCTGGCCAAGATAAAGCAAAGCAGTGCGACAGAAAGAACAACACAGAGTTACACATGGAATAAACAAGCGCACAGTCAATAACACAATCGAAAAAAAAGAAAGTCTATATACAGTGTGTGCAAATGGCGTGAGGAGGTAAGGCAATAAATAGGCCATAGTAGCAAAGCAATTACAATTTAGCAGATTAACACTGGAGTGATAGATGAGCAGATGATGATGAGCAGATGATGGTGAGTAAGTAGTGATACTGGTGTGCAAAAGAGCAACAAAGTAAATAAAAACAATATGTGGGATGAGGTAGGTTGATTGGGTGGGCTATTTACAGATGGACTATGTACAGTTGTGCAGCGATCGGTTAGCTGCTCAGATAGCTGATGTTTAAAGTTAGTGAGGGAAATTAGAGAAATGCATAGTGTCAACTGTACAGTTTGGTGGAATAATGGTCTGGCGCTGTTTTTCATGGTTCGGGCTAGGCCCCTTAGTTTCAGCAAAAGGATGTCTTAACGCTACAGCATACAATGACCTTCTAAACAATTCTGTGCTTCCAACTTTGTGGCAACAGTTTGAGGAAGGGACTTTCCTGTTTCAGGAAGTTGCCCCCGTGCATAAAGCAAGGTCCATACAGAATTGGTTTGTTGAGATCAGTGTGGAAGAAATTGACTGGCCTGCATAGAACCCTGACCTCAACACCATCAAACACCTTTGGGATGAATTGGAACGTTGACTGAGAGCCAGGCCTAATCGCCCAACATCAGTGCCCAACCTCACTAATGCTCTTGTGGCTGAATGGAAGCAAGTCCCTGCAGCAACGTTTCAACATCTAGTGGAAAGCCTTCCCAGAAGAGTGGAGGCTGTTATAGCAGCAAAGGGGGGACAAACTCCATATTGATGCCCATGATTTTGGAATGATGTTCGGTATAGTGCAGTTACCTGTATAGTGCAGTTACCTGTATAGTGCAGTTACCTGTATAGTGCAGTTACCTGTATAGTGCAGTTACCTGTATAGTGCAGTAACCTGTATAGAGCAGTTACCTGTATAGTGCAGTTACCTGTATAGTGCAGTTACCTGTATAGTGCAGTTACCTGTATAGTGCAGTAACCTGTATAGTGCAGTTACCTGTATAGTGCAGTTACCTGTACAGTTCCTGTGTTGATATTTGCATTGAGATTTGTGATTGTATGTTTCATTTCTAATCCAGCATCTCTGAAAAAGTATTTTTAGAAAACACCGTGGATCACTTTCAAGTATTTGGACATTTCCTGTGTATTGTACAGTGAATAACTGTGTCTTGTTATTTTTCCACAAATCTGTCTATCTCTGCTATTGGCCACTCAGTCACATCTTTCCTGGTTTGTGATTGGAGGAAGGATTAAGATTAGGTCCAGGCTGCATTGAAAAGCCCAGAGGTTCAGCTTTGTTTGAAAAGCCCCCCCCCCCCCACACACACACACGCACATGTATACACACACACACACGCACACACACAGACAGACACACACTAACAGCCCCCAGCCTTCCAACTCAAACAGATAGAATAGGGATTAGCTAGCAGAGCTTTCGAAACAAGAGTAACGGCTTTTCCACTAGTCTCACACTGCAAACCAATATTCAGCTCAAATATCCCTTCGAAATACAAAATATCTGTTTAGTGCAACTTCTAGAAAAATATATTGATGCAACCTTGGGTGCTGTAGCCCCAAGAGCAATCCAATGACCTGCACTCATAAACATCATCTATTTAATCATTTGAAAGAAATAACTTTATCTCCTTAGAAATGTGCCAATTGGTCATTTGATATATCATGTGGTCAAAGAGAACACAGTTAGAAGCTAGAATAAGTCTATATAAAATAATACAGGTAGGATCCATGAACATTTTGTTTGTTTTGTGTTAAATCCTGCAGTAATCTGTGTATGGGATATCCAATCCACTGTAAGAACTGTAAACTAGGACAGTAGCCTTCCTAGAAACTGGTTTAGGTAGTCCGGTACTTTGGTAGCTACTGGTAGAAACAGCAGGTTAGTTTTCTACCTTGGTAGCTACTGGTAGAAAGAACAAGTTAGTTTTGTACCTTGGTAGCTACTGGTAGAAAGAACAAGTTAGTTTTGTACCTTGGTAGCTACTGGTACAAACAGCAGGATAGTTTGGTACCTTGGTACCTACTGGTACAAACAGCAGGATAATTTGGTACCTTGGTACCTACTGGTACAAACAGCAGGATAATTTGGTACCTTGGTACCTACTGGTAGAAACAGCAGGATAATTTGGTACCTTGGTACCTATTGGTAGAAACAGCAGGATAGTTTGGTACCTTGGTACCTACTGGTAGAAACAGCAGGATAATTTGGTACCTTGGTACCTACTGGTACAAACAGCAGGATAATTTGGTACCTTGGTACCTACTGGTAGAAACAGCAGGATAATTTGGTACCTTGGTACCTATTGGTAGAAACAGCAGGATAGTTTGGTACCTTGGTACCTTTTCCACTCTTCAGCAAGAAACATGCTCCAATTCTACAGTGTTAGAGAGGTGCCTTCGACCAGCTGCTGTTTTCAGACCTTTTCACAGGTTTTTCATTGGACTCTGGGCTCAACGATGGCCACTCCTAAACCATCCAGAATTTCTTCTTGAACCATTCCTGGGTGCTTTTTGTTCGGTGTTTGGTGTAGTTGTCGTGATGGAAGACCCACGACCTTCAAGGGATACCCATTTTTTCGACAATACTAAACATTTCATGATGCCCTGCACATGTTCAAGGTCCCCAGTAGCAGAGGCAGCAAAGCAACCCCACAGCATTTTTTAAACCTCCCCCATCTTTGATTGTAGGGTGTTCTTTTCTCTGAACTCTTCATTTGGGCGTCAGTAAATATAGTAAATATAGCGTAGCTTTTTATTGCCAAAAGGGCTCTAATTTTGATTTGTCAGTCCACAGAACATTTTCCCCAGGATGTAGCCTTGTTTTTCTTTTCAAATGAATTCATTGGGAATTATTTCAGAAAAGTGCAATGGTGCCAATACATGACAGGGACTGTAGCTGTGTGTTTTAATATGATAATCTGTTATGGAGTGAGAAGGTGGCTTGTTCATCAGCAGTCCCCAGCAAACACAATAAAAAGATGGCAGGAGAAATGCACCAGGAGAATTAGAACATGATGATGGTAACGAAACACCCTTTCCAAAGCTACTTATTCATCTTACATATAGTGTCAGGGTTTTCGCTGCTGGTCATTTGAGTCAAGTGCAGGAGAGCAGGGAATAAATAGGTGATCAGGCGTCTTTATTAGCCAAGAGCAACAAACAGACGGGCGCAAACAGCTACAACTCAAGCCAACCGGCAAAAGTGACAAGCGCAAAATAGAACAATAAGGTTCACCAATAATTCCCCAAATAGGGTACAGGCAATGCCCAGGGTGAAAAACCAGACTAGTGCAATACAACAAACACACAACAAAAACAATTCCACACAAAGACATGGGGGGAACAGAGGAATATATATATATATATATATATATATATATATATATATATATATATATATATATATATATATATATATATATATATATGCAGTGTGATTAGGGAATGTAAACCAGGTGTGCGGGGAACAAGACAAAACAAATGGAACAATGAAAAAAGGAGCGGCGATGGCTAGAAGGCCGGTGACGTCGACCGCCGAATGCCGCCCGAACAAGGAGGGAAGCCGACTTCGGCGGAAGTCGTGACATATAGTACATAGTATGGGAGGCCCATGGATCAATCAGACCAACAACTCTGATGTAAACAACAGAGTATCCCTTAATGGCCAATCTCAGGGCTTCTGGAAAGTAAGCTGATCCTAGATCTGTGCCAATGGGAAAGTCATAGTGACGTTTATATTGTTTTTGTAGACTTTAACCTCATTAGCAGACTAATCTGCATCTTAACTCCGGTTGTTTGCAAACAGTGTTAGAGGTTAGTCAGTTCACTCCACACAGAGAGAGGGTATATAATCCTGAAACATGCACACACACACACACACACACACACACACACACACACACACACACACACACACACACACACACACACACACACACACACACACACACACACACACACATACACACACACATACACACACACACACACACACACACACACACACACACACACACTCCACCAAGGCTCTGACTCTCTATGCTGAAGTCTCTCTCGATGAGTGACTGTTGCACGTACTTGTTGAAATGTGATGAAATCATGTAGGAGAATTTTCTCACCACACATTGAGATGGTGATAAACCCTGCTAGCTGTCACACTGGACAGCAGACAGAGGAGCTGGCAGCCAACCGTCTACACTGCTTTTCACACACTGTCTTTCCTTGCCTCTCTCTTGCTTGCTCTTGTTCTCTCTATCTCACTCAATTCAATTCATTTTAAGGGGCTTTATTGTCATGGGAAACATATGTTTATATTGCCAAAGCAAGTGAAGTAGATAATATACAAAAAAATTAACAGTAAACATTACACTCACAAAAGTTCCAAAATAATAAAGACATTTCAAATTTCGTATTATGTCCTGTAACGCTGTGCAAATAGTTATTAAAGTACAGAAGGGAAAATAAATAAACATAAATATGGGTTGTGTTTATAATGGTGTTTTTTCTTCACCGGTTGCCCTTTTCTTGTGGCATAAGGTCACAAATCTTGCTGTTGTGATGTCACACTGTGGTATTTCATCCAATAGATATGGGAATTTATCAATATTTGATTTGCTTTCAAATTCTTTGTGAGCCTGTAATCTGAGGGAAATGTGTCTCTAATATGGTCATACATTTGGCAGGAGGTTAGGAAGTGCTGCTCAGTTTCATTTTGTGGGCAGTGTGCACATAGCCTGTCTTCTCTTGAGAGCCAGGTTTGCCTACGGCGGCCTTTCTCAATAGCAAGGCTATGCTCACTGAGCCTGTACATAGTCAAAGCTTTCCTTAAGTTTGGTTCAGTCACAGTGGTCACGTATTATGCCACTGTACTCTCTGTTAATGGCCAAATAGCATTCTAGGTTGCTCTGTTTTCTAGTTGATTCTTTCCAATGTGTTAGGTAATTATACATAGAATGAAAATAAATAAAAAAATGAAAAAAAAAAAAAAAAAAAAAAGAGTATTTTTGTTTTTCTCATGATTTGGTTGGGTCTAATTGTGTTGCTGTCCTGGGGCTCTGTGGGGTGTGTTTGTGTTTGTGAACAGAGCCCCAGGAACAACTTGCTTAGTGGACTCTTCTCCAGGTTCATCTCTCTGTAGGTGATGGCTTTGTTATGGAAGGTTTGGGAATCGCTTCCTTTTAGGTGGTTGTATAATTGAATGGGTTTTCTGGATTTTGATAATTAGCGGGTATTGGCCTAATTCTGCTCTGCATGCGTTATTTGGTGTTTTACATTGTATACAGAGGATATTTTTTGCAGAATTCTTCATGCAGAGTCTCAATTTGGTGTTTGTCCCATTTTGTGAATTATTGGTTGGTGAGCGGACGCCAGACCTTTCTCACTCTCTCTGTCTCATACTCTCTCTCTCTCCCTCTTCTCTTCCTCTCTCTCTCTGCTCTCGCTGTCTCTCTCTGCTCTCTCTGTCTCTCTCACTATCTCCCTCTTCTCTCCCTCTCTCTCTCTGCTCTCTCTGTCTCTCTCTGCTCTCTCTTCTCTCTCTGTCTCTCTATGCTCTCTCTGTCTCTCTCTGCACTCTGCTCTCTCTGTCTCTCTCTGTCTCTCTCACTATCTCCCTCTTCTCTCCCTTTCTCTCTGCTCTCTGTCTGTCTCTTCTCTCTGTCTCATTCTATTACCCTCTCTCTCTCTCTCTCTCTCTCTCTCTATCTCTGCACTGTGAGTTGAGGCCACCAAGGAGGGGTCAAAAGGTACACACACACTCGTGGACCTGTGCACTGGAGGCTCGGCCCGCACGTTTGGCTCCAGTTTGTCCAATCAGACGATGGCTTTGTGAAAAGGCCATTGAATGGATCAGCGTCATGGAGCCCAATGCAAAGAGACAGATCAGAGAAAGAGAGAGAACCTAAACCCAGCCATGGATGTGTGTGTGTGTGTGTGTGTCAGCATGTGGTCCGCTTCCAGTAAGTAGCTGTGGGTTACGTGACACTTCCTCTGACGTGTTGACACCACCACATTGCACATCCTGACACACACACAAACACACACACACACACACACACACACACACACACACACACACACACACACACACACACACACACACACACACACACACACACACACACACACACACAAACACACACACACACACAAACACACCTCCAGCACCACTGAGCGCTGCCGCAAGGAACAAAATGGCAAAAACAAACATGTACGCAAGCATACTGTATACACACAAAGTCTCATCACTGTTTGCCTTTAATAAGACGGTGACATGGGAAGAGACAGCTGGTTAAAATAGAAAGACCAGACAGGTGGCTTGTTTACTAAGAGCTGTGACTATCTGTCAACCTTTTATCTCAGAGTTTAACCATGGTGATAAAATTCAGACGGCTGGTATTTTTGCATGTGTCTGTCTACCAAAAAATGTGCATCCTTTCGATATACAGTGCATTCGGAAAGTATTCAGACCCCTCAACTTTTCCCACATTTTGTTACATTACTGTCTTATTCTAAAATATATATTTTTTATCCCCTCATCAATCTATACACAATACCTCATAATGACAAAGCAAAAACTGATTTTAAGATATTTTTGCAAATGTATGAAAAATAAAAAACCGAAATACCTTATTTACATAAGTATTCAGACCCTTTGCTATGAGAGTTGATCATTGATCATCCTTGATATGTTTCTACAACTTGATTGGACATGATTTGAAAGACACACACCTGTCTATATAAGGTCCCACAGTTGACAGTGCATGTCAGAGAAAAAAACAGGCCATGAGGTTGAAGGAATTGTCCGTAGAGCAACGAGACAGGATTGTGTCGAGGCACAGATCTGGGGAAGGGTACTAAAACATTTCTGTATCACTGAAGGTCCCCAAGAACAGTGGCCTCCATCATTCTTAAATGGAAGAAGTTTGGAACCACCAAGACTCTTCTTAGAGCTGGCCGCCCAGCCAAACTGAGCAATCGGGGGAGAAGGGCCTTGGTCAGGGAGGTGACCAAGGACCCGATGGTCACGCTGACAGAGCTCCAGAGTTCCTCTGTGTAGATGGGAGAACCTTCCAGAAGGACAACCATCTCTGCATCTCTCCACCAATCAGGTCTTTATGGTAGAGTGCCCCCCCCCCCCCCCCCCAAAAAAAATCTACAAATTAACTGAAAATTCATTACATACTCTAGTATGAATAAATAATAATCCAAGTTCTATACTACTTGTCAAACATAGAGAACTGATACTGTATACTGGTCATTGAGGTGGGCTAGGTGTGGGGTTAGGGGTCCATGGGTGGCTTTTGACCAGGTCCAAACCGTATGCTGGGAAATGTTATTAATGAATATTATAGAAATCCAATACATTGAAATGGGCATTTTGGGTGCAATCAGCTTAACGTATCAGACTTCAACTTGTCTTTCAACAAAAAATATAGATATTATCTGTTTCTAACTACAGACACCATTTCAGAACAATCTGAGATGGTGGGTGTCATGACATGCTGAAATGAAATGGAACGACCCGTCTGTTATCGCTGTCTGTCTAGCAAACTCAGATGTGTCTAAGCTACAATATAAAACTTCAAGGCACAGACCATACACCTATTCGCCATGCACTTTCAGACAACTCTGAGGCACACACTTAGGCTCATCATGATTGGCTCAAACTACATATTATCTGCCAAGTGTTTCACCACAGGGATGCCATGTCTCTCTCCCTCCCTTGCTCCCTCTTTTCCTCCCTCTTTCCCTCTTTCTTTCTCTCTCTCTTTCTCTCCTTCTGTTCGGTGTTGTATTATAGGAGATGTAAAGCAGCTGTGATGTTTTAAAATATCATTCATCTTCTCACTTAACTCATAGTTTTCCCAGCACAGTAACACAGTTACAATGCACAGGGGGCAAATATACACATTATATCTGTGAACCTTTAGCCGATCTCTCTTTCTCTCTCTCTCTCTCTCTTTATGTTCCTCTCTCTCTCCCCCTCTCTCCCGCTTTTATGTATCAGTCTTTCTCTCTATCTCTATCTCTCTCTCACGCTTTCTCTCTCTCTCTCTCTCTCTCTCTCTCTCTCCTCTCTCTCTCTCTCTCTCTCTCTCCCTTTGTCTGTCTCGTGCAATCTCTGAACTATTGCACAATTAGTCATGTAGGTCTAATTAAAGTTAGTGTCGGTATGCACAGAACTCTCTTTGGAAAGGCTCTCAGTAGGAATCTGAATAGCTGAACTCCTTTTGCCAAAATTCCCTTTTTAAGAAGAAAAGTTCTCTTTCAATTCCCTTTCTCCCTTTCTTTCTCTCTTGTGCTTCCGATGTCAGTAGCGGCCAGGTGAAGCAGGAATAGGGAGGGATGTGTGTGTGTGTGTGTGTGTGTGTGTGTGTGTGTGTGTGTGTGTGTGTGTGTGTGTGTGTGTGTGTGTGTGTGTATATGTGTGCTGTATAGCCAGCCAGGGTCGCCGAGGTGGACAATGACTCTAAGGGTAAAAATGTGCCTTGGCTTAGTCTCCTGGTGTCTCTGGCGTAGCATGCGGCAGACACACACACACACACACACACACACACACACACACACACACACACACACACACACACACACACACACACACACACACACACACACACACACACACACACACACACACACACACACACACACACTGCACCTTTCTGCCATGTGCCTCCCCCACCACTAGGTGGTATGGGGGAGTAGAGTAAATAGGAAGGTTTATTAGGCAATAGCAATAGTTGTTTGTCTTCTCAACTCATCTGCATTGACCACGGTGGCTGTCCCAGGTTAGATGTAGAACAACATAATGAAAAACCAAGGGGGATACACTAGGGGGGATATACTAGGGGGGATACACTAGGGGGATACACTAGGGGGGATATACTAGGGGGGATACACTAGGGGGATACACTAGGGGGGATATACTAGGGGGGATATACTAGGGGGATACACTAGGGGGGATATACTAGGGGGGATATACTAGGGGGATATACTAGGGGGATACACTAGGGGGGATACACTAGGGGGGATACACTAGGGGGGATACAGTAGGGGGATACACTAGGGGGGATATACTAGGGGGGATATACTAGGGGGATACACTAGGGGGGATATACTAGGGGGGATACACTAGGGGGATACACTAGGGGGGATACACTAGGGGGGATATACTAGGGGGATACACTAGGGGGGATATACTAGGGGGGATATACTAGGGGGATATACTAGGGGGATACACTAGGGGGGATACACTAGGGGGGATACACTAGGGGGGATACAGTAGGGGGATATACTAGGGGGGATATACTAGGGGGATACACTAGGGGGGATATACTAGGGGGGATACATTAGGGGGATACACTAGGGGGGAAACACTAGGGGGGATACACTAGGGGGGATATACTAGGGGGATACACTAGGGGGGATATACTAGGGGGGATACATTAGGGGGATACACTAGGGGGGAAACACTAGGGGGGATACACTAGGGGGGATACACTAGGGGGATACACTAGGGGGGATATACTAGGGGGGATACACTAGGGGTCCATCCTTGTTGTAGAGCCTTATTTGCTAAAGGCAAAGCATGCCCCTCAATTCCCTCTTGCTCTCTCTTTCTCTGCCCCTGTTGTACTGTTCTTTTGTAATAGAAGAGAAACCAGTGAATACTACGTTAAACATGTCAAAAGTCTTCACCCAGACCTGACCATCCCTGTTCTCTGTCACCCATCCTTTCATTATACTGTAACGAGGAGAGAACCTATGGTGACAGGGATTCTGCTTGATGAGAATGGGATTCAACAAGGGTTGTAGGGGTGTTTGCGTATGTGTCAGTCTGTGTTTGTGTATATGTGCGTGTGTGTCTGTCAGCGAGCCTAGTGAATAGCATCGTACAGTATATCAGTCCCAGCTGGGGACCAGGGCTGTGGCTGGGTTGAGGTCAGAGCACAATGAACACATTTGAAATGAGACCAGGGTTCTAGGATTTAATACAACAACCAGGGTTGGGATCAATTACATTTCAATTATCCATGAATCAACAAAATTAAAATTGATTTGACCCCAACCCTGGTGGCAACAGTTCAACCACTGGGAATCTTAGATGACTAATCATTGCTAACTGGAAACGTGAGAGAGAGCACGCATTCTGCCTACTTTTGTTCTAACATGCGACTACTTCCTGTAGGCCTACAATAATTTGTTCTAACATGCGACTACTTCCTGTAGACCTACCATAATATGTTCTAACATACTGCTACTTCCTGTAGTACATGCTCCTCCTTCCTGTAGGTCTACCATAATTTGTTCTAACATGCGGCTGCTTCCTGTAAGTCTAGCATAATCTGTTCTAACGTGCTACTACTTCCTGCAGGTCTAGCATAATTTGTTCTAACGTGCTACTACTTCCTGTATAACATGGTACTACTTCCTGTAGGCCTACCATAATTTGCTCTAACATGCTACTACTTCCTGTAATCCTACCTTAACTGCAAAATGTTAGCGATGTGCGTCCACTGTTCTAAAGGGTCTTCATCAAGCTTGACAAAGAACGGTAGCGGTCAAATATTTTTGTCAAAGATCTATAGCTCTCTACACGTTGCTGTACTTTGGAATCAGTTTAAAGGTTTGATGATATATACTACTTTCCGTTGCTAGATTGTGTTCCATGTTCTTGCACAAGTGAATCTGTTTAGAATGGTGTTATGCTGGTATATTCTAAGTTGAACCAGACTTTACTTATCACCAGCGTGCCCAGGACCCATCCCAAGACATGCCTTACTAATGGCTCTGATATTTGAGTGGGACAACCTGCGCTCGTAAGACACTGGACCTCATTGATGGAAATATGAACATTTTCCTCTGACCTTGCTGGAATAGTCAAGTGGTCTGGGCTTGGTCTTTTCATTCAGCGCCCATGGGTGTGTGTGTGTGTGAGATGTACAGTATGTCTTAATGAGCCTCTTCCTTCTCTAAAGACAGTGCTGTCCAAAAGCAGCATGGTGGAGGAGAGAGAAGCCGCATGGAACAGTCAGTAAGCCTGCATGGTGGAGGAGCAGCCTGGAACAGTCAGTAAGCCTGCATGGTGGAGGAGCAGCCTAGAACAGTCAGTAAGCCTGCATGGTGGAGGAGCAGCCTTGAACAGTCAGTAAGCCCGCATGGGGGAATTCCTTCTTGGAGGAGAGAGGAGCAGCCTAGAACAGTCAGTAAGCCTGCATGGTGGAATTCATGCATGGAGGAGAGAGGAGCAGCCTTGAACAGTCAGTAAGCCTGCATGGTGGAGGAGCAGCCTAGAACAGTCAGTAAGCCTGCATAGTGGAGGAGCAGCCTAGAACAGTCAGTAAGCCTGCATGCTGGAGGAGCAGCCTAGAACAGTCAGTAAGCCTGCATGGTGGAGGACTTACTGTAGTTACTACACATTATGTTGTATAAATTGAACGGATAATTTGTACACATTACCACAGTCAAACACAGAAACAATGAGAGAAAGGACAGGATTAAATGTCAGGCAGAATATAACCCATTAGAGCGCATTGGACACCCTTTATGCTTCTTCTGTACGGCATCCATATTAGGAAGTCATGTTGTCAGACAACACTCAGTGGCGGTTGATATTCTGAGCATTCTGTTATAGGATCAGGACAAAGAGATGATCAGTTCCCATGGCTGTATCTAGACTAACATGACCTGGAAAGACACAAAATATTCCCATGAGTCTCCTATCACCCAGACATCTTATCTGATTTGAGATATGGAGAAGCCATTCTCTGTTTGTATAAAAGCCACTATCGTACTTTTGCTTAACAACCAGACCTCACCCCAGTTAAAAGATGACCTGGGCCATCACAGAGATGGAAAGATTAGCAGGGATGAGTCCACTGTCCTCTTGGACATGTCTGAGGACTGAAAGACTTCTGCATTATTCTTTAACCCTAACATGGAGTGCTTTGTGTTATAACCCATAGCACCTAGACACACTGACTGTTGCTACTTGACCGTAGTGACCAAATAGGCAGGTTTCCATTGACCCTGGTTTATTCAACAAAAGAAATGTCACAAAATAAAACATTGTGACATTTGTAATGGAAACGGCAGAGAAATTTGCTAAAGATCGAATACATTTTTATCCGATTGACAGGGGTGGAATTTTCAAATGACGATAGAAATGGCGTTTTTGTAATAAATTACGATTGTGGATGAATTTTGTAGGTACGCAGGGCAGTGATGTTATCACGTAACTATAAAGCTCCACATTTCATAGTAAATTCTTACTGCTTGCAAAATCCATTTATTTAACTATACAAATAATGTTTCTTCGCAAGACAACGATTGTCTTGACGTTCAAGAATGCCTGAATTGCTTCTCATCTCTACAAGAACGAGTGTCCTTTTATTAGTATTTTTTCTACTTTTCCCCCTTTTTTCCCCCAATTTTGTGATATCCAATTGGTAGTTACAGTCTTGTCCCATCACTATGGACTCGGGAGAGGTGAAGGTCGAGAGCCACGAGTCCCCTGAAACACGAGCCCCATTGCTTCTTGACACACTGCTCGCTTAACCCGGAAGCCAGCCACACCAATGTGTTGGAGAAAACATCGTCCAACTGGCGAACGGAATCAGCTTGCAGGTGCCCGGCCCGCCACAGGGAGTCGCTAGAGCACGATGTGACAATGAAATCCCTGCCGGCCAAACTGTCCCCTAACCCAGACGACGCTGGGCCAATTGTGCGCTGCCTCATGGGTCTCCCGGTCACGGGACAAGTGCAAGTTTCACCGTGGCACGAACCATGGCGATTCGTTGGCACATGAGAATTATGAGAATCTGGCAAATATTAGTAAATTATTGCATTATATCCATACTGGCTGAGACATGAAACTGATAGGTGGGAGGGTGTACAGGCTGTTGCCAATTTATTTATGTACAATTTGCCTAAATGGGTAATGGAAAAAACAACCACTGCATTTTTATTCAACACTGTAGTTTTTTTTAGGTGTGACGTCATTACGTCCAGCTGTTTTTATCCACACAAGAAAGTTCAATGGAAATTCTCTCTAGCAGGCAATTGTCACATCTATTTTCTATGCCAACTTTCTAAATGTCGACAAAAAGAATCACTGGACAAGTTAATGGAAACATAGCTACTGACAGTTCCCATCTCTGTTATTGCACGGACAACACTTTTCAGCACACACAGAAATAACTTGAAAACCTGACATCTACCTTTGCAGTGTAATTACATTTTATGACAGGCCTTCAACAGGACTCGGTTGATATCAGACAGGAAGGGAAGAGCTGTCAGACACTGTGGGCTGTAGAGTGGACACTGTGTCCTGTCCTTCCTCAGTCCTCGCTTCCATCTTCCAACCCAGCCAGGGGCCATAGCAGAGACAGGGTTCAATACACTCTCCAGACCTGCTTACTGGCCACTTCTGAAAAACATTGCAGCTTCATAACTCAACAGTTATTTGGTCTGTATATTAGATTACATGAAATGTAGTTTCTCACGACGTGCCAAGACTGAAATTGACATGGAGCTGCTTTGAGCATTTAAGTTATGGTCAGAGCTGCCCTCCAGAATTACATTTTAGAGATGTTTCTGAGACCTATAATCCCTGTACCTTCATTTGAGGAGGGGATTTCAAAGGTGATCAAATCTCTGTTGCATAAAGACTCAAGTCCAGTTTCTCAGAATTCTCAGAAATGAATGGATCAAGACGTAAAAACTTCACAAGGGAAAGAAAAAAGTGGGGAGGGAAAATGTACTCTCAAGTTAGTCCAGTTTTAATTTCGGATGGGAACATATTTAATAAGTGTGTCCTTTAGCGAGGGTTAAAGTTGATTAAATCTGGTGTAGCTGTGTTGTGTCAGTTTGTGTAACGATACTCTAAGGAGGATTATATAAAAGGATTTTCTAGGGTTTGGTAAAAAAGTATTCTCTTGTCTTGTCTTCTCTCGTCTTCTTCTCCTCCACTCTCCTCCTCTCCTCTCTTTTCTTCTGCTACATGCACACACAAACTCTAGTCCTCTTCTACCCCCCCTTTCTATCTCTTCTCCTCTTTCCTCTCCTCTCCTATTCTATTCTCTTCCCTTCTCCTCTTTCCTCTCCTCTCCTCTTCTATTCTCTTCCCTTCTCTTCTCTTTTCTTCTCCTCTTCTCTTCTCTTCTCCTCTCCTCTCTCCTTCTCCTCTCCTCTCTCCTCTTCTCTTCTCCTCTCCTCTTCTCCTTTCTCCTCTCCTATTCTCCTCTTCTCCTGTCTCCTCTTCCTCTCCTCTTTTGCTTACATACAGTCTCTCAACCACCAGCAAGATCTCCACATTTTCTGTTAGATAACAAGTTAGCATGGGTTGACAGAGCACAACAGCCAGCATGCTAACACAGGTTGTGGCCCATGTTAGCCCAGGCTAACCCAGAGAAGATAAAAGCACACGTTAACACACAGACTAACCTGCAGAGTGTGAGTGTGGAGTGGAGGCAGCCAGCTAAAGGTCTGGAGAGAGTCAGGGCTGGGTCCTGTAAACAGGCCTCTCACAGCAAGGTGAGAAAACAAGGTGTTTGTACTGCTTAGTCAGATACAGACCTGGGTTCAAATACTATTAGAAATAATTTCAAATGCTCGGGATTGATTGAGCTTGACTAATGCAATGGAACCAATAGAATCATCTCAAAAGTGCAAACCTTGCACATGTGGTACCCCAGGCAGGCTAAAAGAAAACCCCAGTCTTCCTAACAGAAATATTTCAAATTGCATTTAAACCCAGGTCTGGTTTAGCACAGTCTGAATCTACTCACTCTATTACAGTATAGTAAATCCACCCGGATTGACCTACTGGGACTCCATACTGTTTCTTCCTCCACGTGTATTGTAAATACTGTTTTGTAACTGATATTCTTCTGGTTGGAGAGTGATCCAAATTGAATCCCGTTTCAACTTAGAAAAATGTACATTTCTAGTATAATCTATATCTTATCTTTCTTTTCACTCTCTCACTCTTTCTCTTCCATGATAGCGGGGCTTGAGTACAGCTCTTCTCCTCCCTCTGTGACTCCTGGAGTAGTATTGGTGCTGACAAGGCCTGCCTCTCCTCCAGACTACACCTCTATTCTCAATCCATTCATGCAATCGCAATCATTCTCATTCTCTCTCTCTCTCTCTCTCTCGGTGGTGACAGCTCCATCCCTTCTCCTTGGCATCTGACCTCTGACCTTTATCCCATATTTCCTTTTTGATCCTGATTGGCTTCGTCATCACTCTTCATTTCCTGGATTGGAGTTGTGATTAGGGACGTGATCTGGTTAAGCATAGAGTTATTTAACAGCTGTTCACACACACACACACACACACACACACACACACACACACACACACACACACACACACACACACAGCAGAATGGGCAGACTGATTGTCAACAGACGGGCTACTCTCTTCCTATTGTTCTCCAATGTATGGTTTTGTTTTACTACACAATGTATTTTTCCATGGTCCTCTTTGCAACATTGGTAAATGTTCCTGTTCAGATATGACTTAGTAGTAGTCCTAGATTGTCTTGTGCGCTGTCAGTCCTGGATATTAATGAGTGAATCTGTCCTTGATCATCTTGTGCTCTCTGTCAGTCCTTGATCATCTTGCTCTGTCAGTCCTTGATCGTCTTGTGCTCTCTGTCGGTCCTTGATCATCTTGTGCTCTCTGTCAGTCCTTGATCTTGCTCTGTCGGTCCGAGATCTTCTTGTGGAATATCTCAATAATATTCCTTTGGCCGTGTTACTTATTTTTGAAACAGCAATTTGATATTGGTTTTAATATTGGAAAATGAAAGGCTTAATGACAAGTTTGTTTTTGTCAATGTTTGGGTGCTGTGTCGGTCCTGGATTGACTTCTGCACATGTCCATCTTAAACCCTACTGCATTCAACTCCTTCAATGTACTCGTCAAACAGTGAGACACACAATATGTTTCAGTTGTACATATTGCCTGAACGAGACCGATGCCTGCAAAACGTCACCCATTAATATTATAGCAATCTGATGAAACCATTGAATTTTAGAGTTTTACGGAGATGGAAACAGAACATTCACTTTTATAAACGTTGGCTAGTATTTGCTGTCCAGGCCTTTAAATGAAATATTGGCAGTTTGTGAGACATGGCACTGTAACAGAAAACCACTTTTGATAACCTAACTTTAATATTCTGTGTGTTCCCAAGCAGATTTATTAGACTGTCTGAAGTGTGGGCCCAGAAAAGAATGTCTGTTTTGACTCTTCTAATCAGTCTCTCTCTTTTTCTCTCTCTCTGCCCCTCTCTGTCTCTCTCTCTCAATTCAAAGGGCTTTTTTTGGCATGGATAATAAACAAACGTGAAGAAAAAAAAAATGAACAGCAAACATTACACTCACAAATTTTCCAAAGGAATAGAGACATTTCAAATGTCATATTATGGCTATGTGCCGTGTTGTAACGATGCGCAAATAGTTAAAGTACAAAAGGGAGAAAGAAATTACCATAAATATGGGTTGAATTGACTATGGTGTTTGTTCTTCACTGGTTACCCTTTTCTTGTGGCGACAGGTCACAACTCTTGCTGCTGTGACAGCAGACTGTGGTATTTCACCCAATATATATGGGAGTTTTTCAAAATTGGATTTGTTTTGGAATTCTTTGTGGGTCTGTGTAATCTGAGGGAAAAATGTGTCTCTAATATGGTCATACATTTGGCAGGAGGTTAGGAAGTGCATCTCAGTTTCCACCTCATTTTGTGGGCAGTGTGAACATAGCCTGTCTTCTCTTGAGAGCCAGGTCTGCCTACGGCGGCCTCTCTGAATAGCAAGGCTATGCTCACTGAGTCTGCACATAGTCAAAGCTTTCCTTAATTTTGGGTCAGTCACAGTGGTCAGGTATTCTGCCACTGTGTACTCTCTGTTTAGGGCCAAATAGCATTCTAGAATACTCTGTTTGGTTCTTTCCAATGTGTCAGGTAATTTACTTTTTGTTTTGTCATGATTTGGTTGGGTCTAATTGTGTTGCTGTCCTGGGGCTCTGTGGGGTGTGTTTGTAAACAGAGCCCCAGGACCAGCTTGCTTTGGGGACTCTTCTCCAGGTTCATCTCTCTGTAGGTGATGGCTTTGTTATGGGAGGTTTGGGAATCACTTCCTTTTAGGTGGTTGTAGAATTTAACATCTCTTTTCTGGATTTGGATAATTAGCGTGTATTGGCCTAATTCTGTCTGCATGCATTATGGTGTTTTACATTCTGCACAGATGATATATTTGCAGAATTCGATTCAAAGGGGCTTTATTGGTATGGGAATACTACTTTATTGGCATGGGAATGCTACTCTAACTTCCGCGACGCATACAATGCCCTCCCCCGCCCTCCTTTTGGTAATTCTGACCATGACTCCATCTTGCTGCTCCCCTCCTATAGGCAGAAACTAAAACAGGAAGCGCCGTGCTTATGTCTATCCAAAGCTGGTCTGAACAATTGGATTCCACACTTCAAGATTGCTTCGGATATGTTTCGGGTAGACTCAGACAATAACATTGACGTATACGCTGACTCGGTGAGCGAGTTTATAAGGAAGTGTATAGGAGATGTTGTACCCACTGTGACTATTAAAACCTTCCCTAACCAGAAACCATGGATTAATGGCAGCATTCGCGCAAAACTGAAAGCAGGTACCACCACATTTAATCATGGCAAGGCGACTGGAAACATGGCCGAATACAAACAGTGTACTTATTCCCTCCGTAAGGCAATCAAACAAGCAAAGCGTCAGTATAGAGACAAAGTGGAATCGCAATTCACCGGCTCTAACACGAGACGTATGTGACAGGGTCTACAGTCAATCACGGATTACAAAAAGAAAACCAGCCCCGTCTCGGACATTGACGTCATGCTCCTTTGAGGACAATACAGTGCCACCGACATGACCCGCAACCAAAGACTGTGGGCTTTCCTTCTCCGTGGCCGACGTGAGTAAAACATTTAAACGTGTTAACCCTCGCAAGGCTGCCAGCCCAGATGGCATCCCTAGCCGCGGCCTCAGAGCATGTTCAGACCAGCTGGCTGGTGTGTTTACGGAACTATTCAATCTCTCACTATCCCAGTCCACTTCCCCAATGTGCTGCAAGATGGCCACCATTGTTCCTTTTCCCAAGAAAGCTAAGGTAACTGAACTAAATGACTCTCGCCCCGTAGCACTCACTTCTGTCATCATGAAGTGCTTTGAGAGACTAGTCAAGGATGATATTACCTCCATCCAACCTGATACCCTAGACCCACTCCAACTTGCTTACTGCCCCAATAGGTCCACAGACGATGCAATCGCCATTACACTGCACACTGCCCTATCCCATCTGGACAAGAGGAATACCTATGTAAGAATGCTGTTCATTGACTACAGCTCAGCATTCAACCCCATAGTACCCTCCAAACTCATAATTAAGTTTGAGACCCTGGGTCTTGACCCCACCCTGTGCAACTGGGTCCTGGACTTCCTGACGGCCCGCCCGCAGGTGGTGAAGGTAGGAAACAACGTCTCTACTCCACAAGGGTGCGTTCTCAGCCCTCTCCTGTACTCCCTGTTCATCCACAACTGCATGGCCATGCACACCTCCAACTCAATCATCAAGTTTGCAGATCACACTACAGTGGTAGGCTTGATTACCAACAACGACGAGACAGCCTACAGGGAGGAGGTGAGGGCCCTCAGAGTGTGGGGTCAGGAAAATAACCTCACTCAATGTCAGCAAAACAAGAGATGATCGTGGACTTCAGGAAACAGCAGAGGGAGTACCCCCCTATCCACATCGACTGGACTGCAGTGGAGAAGGTGGAAAGTTTTAAATTCCTCTGTGTACATGTCACCGACAAACTGAAATGGTCCACGCACACAGACAGTGTGGTGAAGAAGGCAAAACAGCGCCTCTTCAACCTCAGGTGGCTGAATAAATCTGGCTTGTCACAGAAAAGCCTCACTAACTTTTACAGGTGCATAATTGAGAGCAATTGCCGCCTGGTACAGCAACTGCACCGCCCAGAGCCGCAGGGCTCTCCAGAGGGTGATGCGGTCTGCGCATCACAGGGGGCAAACTACCTGCCCTCTAGGACACCTACAGCACCCAATGTCACAGGAAGGCAAAAAAGATCATCAAGGACGACAACCACCCGAGCCACAACCTGTTCACCCCGCTTACATCCAAAAGGCGAGGTTAGTAGAGGTGCATCAAAGCTGGGACAGAGAGATTGAAAAACAGCTTCTTTCTCAAGGCCATCATATTGTTAATCAGCCACCACTTACAGATTTGATATCATTGGGCACTTTAATAAATGGAACACTAGTCACTTTAAGAAAGTTTACTTATCTCACATTACTCATCAAATATGTATATAATGTATACTGTCGTGTCTTTGGGGTACCATTAAACTGAAGACATGTTTATCAATTAACTCCCTGTAATTATTATCACGCGATCAAACTGATCAATCGTTTAATTGTAATTAACTAGGAGATCGGGGCACCAAGGAAAATATTCAGATTACAAAGTTATAATTTTCCTAATATAACTTTCCTATATTATAACATGATATATTATATTCTATTATAGTATAGGCTGATTATCTTCTGGTTTAAATGGTGTATTTTACCTCGCGTCCAGTCTCATTCCAATCGTCGTAAATTGTTGTATCTGCATGAACCCAGTCTTTACTAAAATCATCCATACATCACTTGTCTTAAAATAATTTATTTACTAAACTAAGTAATTCACAGAAAGTATACAAACAGTAATTATCATCACAAAGAATTGGTAGAGTAATGTGCCCTAGTGGGCTAAAACATGCATGGCTGGTGTCTTCAGCTGAGGAGGCACCCAGAGTTCATTAATCTTAACAATTGACATGCTAAGCCTTTGCACATGAACGCTCACTCATTTGGGAACAATTGCAATCAATATATATTTACGCTCAGTGTGTCGTCGGGATCCTTGTTGAAGAGTCGTTCTGTTGGAGAGTTCTCTCTCTCTCTCTCCCTCTGTTAGAATGGATCTTTCAAAGCGACATTCATTAATGTCGTCATAGAATGGATGTTTCGTTGTTCTTCGCGTTCAATGATATAATTTCTAGCTTCAGACTATTAATTAATATCAAAGACTTGTTCTTATTCTGTCGGTATCAATAGTCTAAAAGTTAACCACGTGGTATGGTTCACTTTCAGTAGAGTATTGGATGGTCAAACCTATTGGCCAACTCGCAATGGAGTGGAGGCCTGGTCTGTTAGAAAGTAAATCAGGGTATAGTTTTATAGTGAACATAGAACAGGCTTGTCACATGACGCCTGGTCCTGTCTGTGTCCCTGGGGGTGTGCCGATGACTGAGTTAAGCTTGGTACAGAAATACAATTCTATCACATTAACATCAGTACATAGCATCTCAATGTATTACAAATAGCTTTATCCTTATTAATACATTTTATACAACCATGTGGATGCAAGTCTCATCGCTGAGGCTATTATATAAACCGTTTTATGGTAATATGGCTATATTGTCTCTTCTGAGTATCACAAAATTGTACCAAGCGGACCAGTTTGTAGCTGGATTCTTCACCAGTCTTCCATACCTTCTCCAGAACACAAATGTCGCTTGGCTCCCCAATTCTGTGAGTTGGAAGAATTTCCTGTGTCTCTATGGGCCATGTGGCAAGAGATTCTCCTCTTAGAGTTTTACAACCCTTTCACACAGGGCCTGGGTAGGTAGGTTGGGGGATGGTGCAAGGGGGAGGGGGTCAACTGTCCTCCCTGTACTCAAAGAGGGCAACGTCATGACAATACTGTATCCTTCACTATCTATTGCATCTTAGCCGCTCTGTCACTGCTCATCCATATATTTTATACTTTTATATTCTCATCCCATTCCTTTACTAGATTGTGTATATTAGGTTTTGTTGTGGAATTTGTTAGATACTAGTTGTGGAATTGTAAAATATTACCTGTTAGATACTGCTACACTGTTGGATATAGAAGCATAAGCATTTTGCTATTTGAGGTCAGTGAAAGTAGTCTACAGCACTATTGCCAAGAAGAGAGGAAAAGATTCACAGAATGTTGGTTGACGGGTAGAGACAGTGTAGAATAATTAAGAGATGGAGAGAGGGGGATGAGGAGAGGGGGAGGAGGAGTAGGAGGAGACTGACAATACACACCAGAATGAAGTTATTCTCCGCTCTCTCTAAGCAGAACAGGCCCTTACTTATGTCTCTTACATTAGTATTAGTGAAATCTTGGATCAAAAACAGTAAGTTTTGGATGATTCCCTTGAGTTGACGCAAAGGACTGGAAATCATTTAGTTTGTCCGGTAAAATATCAAAAGAACGTTTGGGACACTCACTGAATAAGAAAAATCAGGTGTCCATATGCCCCCGTGGGGTCTTGGGTTGGAGAAGTAGGACCACACACCCTAACGCATTAGCTCCTGATTAGGTCTGAATAGAGTAGCCACAGGTTCCGTGAAGAAGAATGACCTCTGTGTGTGTGTGTGTGTGTGTGTGTGTGTAACAGAGAGAGAGCGAGGGAGATAATATACTACACAGATGCCAAAAATGTGTACTACTACAACCTTTATTTAATTACACTAGTCAGTTAAGGACAAATTCTTACTTACAATAACAGCCTACCCCGGTCAAACCCTAACCCAGACAACGCTGGGCCAATTGTGCGCCGCCCTATGGACTCCCAGTCACGGCCGGTTGTGATACAGCCTGGAATCGAACCAGGGTCTGTAGTGACACAGCTCACCCTGAGATGCAGTGCCTTAGACCGCTGCACCACCCGGGAGCCTGTTGCCACACTTACAGTGCATTTGGGCAGTATTCAGACCCCTTGACTTATTCCACATTTTGTTACGTTACAGTCTTATTCTAAAATTGATTAATAAATACATGTTTAGCCCTCAATCTACATACAAGACCCCATAATGATTTTTAGCAAATGTATTAAAAATAAATACCCTATTTAAAGTTTTCATATGTCAATCATACATCTTCCACCTGTATTGTAATTGTGTATTGTATACAAATGTCGTTCTGCCCCTGAACAAGGCAGTTAACCCACTGTTCCTAGGCTGTCATTGAAAATAAGAATTTGTTCTTAACTGACTTACCGAGTTAAATAAAGGTACAAAAATATATATATAATTTTTTTACAGTATTGTACTTATATTTTTGTGGTCCTGTATGTGGCTCAGTTGATAAGAGTATGGCACTAGCAACACCAGAGTTTTCAGTTCGATTCCCATGTAAATGGCATATATTACGGTATTACAGTACTGTATTGGCTAATGCAATTTCTTTTTAAAATCGCTTTTGTAGTAAATATGTGGTGAATATTCAAAACTCCAAATGGATAATACTTGTAACACGGCCAGTCTTACATTCAGAACCGTTCACTGTGCATTCGTTTTGTTTGTACACATCTTTCACCATACAACCATTCATCCAAAATATACATTTACTGTGAAATATAATGAGTACATTGGTTTAGTCACCAAAACACAACAATGATCATCTTCAATGTAGTTATAGTAACCAGTTAATCCAATAGCAAAACATGGAAGATATATTTTTTAAATTGCTCTTGAACGTAGTATGCTAAAGTACTGTAAATTACACCGTTTTCACATTAGGCAAGACACTTGCACTACCCATCAAAATACCCCAGCAACTTCATTTTACATGCACTCCAACCCTGTTCCTGGTAAGCTACCGTTCTGTTGGTTTATACTCCAACCCTGTTCCTCGTGAGCTACCATTCTGTAGGTTTTAACTCCAACCCTGTTCCTCGTGAGCTACCGTTCTGTTAGTTTTTACTCCAACCCTTATCAGCTCAGGTCAGCAGGTAGCCTAGGGGTTAGAGCGTTCAGCCATTAAACGAAGGATGCTGAATTGAATTCCCAAGCAGACAGGTAAAAATCTGTTCTGCCCCTGAACAAGGCAGTTAACCCACTGTTCCCTGGTAGGCCATCATTGTAAATAAGTTGCTCTTAACTGACTTGCCTAGTTAAACATTTTTTTATTGAACCTTTATCTAGCACACCTGATTTGAATAGGTAGCTGGTTGATAAGCTGAATCAGGTTAGTTACAACTGGGGTTGAAGCAAGTACCCTTCTGTAGGTTTCTCTCCAGGAACAGGGTTAGAGAGCCCTGGTATAAGGGATACATTTCTTTCTTGTTTTGGACGCATATTGGTATTGTGTCAATATTTTATTACTGCACTGTAGGAGCCAGAAACACAAGCATATCGCTGTACCCACAGTAACATCTGCTAATCTGTGTACGCGACCAATAAACTTGGATATGGTTAGTTATACAGTACATTTCTGATCTTCTCAATATCCATATTTTTTTAATCATAGTTGTACATATATTACTTTGTCTACTTTACAGACATCAAGATCTGTATTAGATAAACCAGTTTACATGTCAAATCTATACATTCAAACATTTAAGCGATCAATTGAGCGCAGTCGGATTAAGTAATAGCAAGGTGGGGAAAAAGGGGCTGGACAGAACCAAAGCAAAGTTAAAGTTCACCCTCTCCTACCTTACCTGCCTACCCACTGATTACCTATTCTTAGCACCACCTGGCACACTAACCAAAATACTTAGGTTTTACCTAGTGTGCATACACAGATTAAATACTACGGTATATGTATGCCCACAGGCCTCTTGACTAAACACTCCCAAGGTGCCTTCTCCTTCCCCTCTGAGAACAAATGAAACACTATAATTCAAACTTAGTGAACAATTTAAATAAACCAAAAACACTAGGTACTATTGTATACACATACCTCTACAGGAGCGGCTACAAAACACTTTCAACAAATTTACCAGACCAACACAGAACATACAAAGAAGCTCTCTCTCCTAACACAGGAACGAACACTGGCTTTTCAAGCTGCAGAAGGAGTCGGTAATTGCAGACAGCTGTATCCCCTGACGAGAGGGCGGGTTCAGAGCTTCAATTAGTGATGGGCCGACCAATCAGCTGCTTTGGAATCCAGGCAGCCATTTCCTGAAATACACACACACACACACACACACACACATACACAAACCCACAACAACACAGAAACTGGGGAACGTAACACATTATGAAAGTCCGCAACTTCATATGAACACGTATTGCAATGTGGAACATGTATTTCTAGTTGAGTTTGGTGAAACATTTTGTTTGTTTTACTTAGTCAATTGAAAATGCCCTTTTCATGATCTGTTTTAAATTTTGTACTAAAAGTTGAAAATGTACCACATGCTTGTGAAAGTTGTACTGAAACGAAAAAACGAACTATGACCTTATTTTTCTCCCCTTTGTAATTCAAAGTGGGAGAGACAGGCTGGTTACATTGTATACTTGTATTACAGACTTACTACCAGACATAGGTTATGGACTGGGAAGTTGACCTTTGAACCAAGACCAGACTGGGCCCATGTGGATATATTCGATAACAACGATGAACTTTCCTGTCAAATACAGTTTGACATCTGAGTGCAGAAATTAGATTAGTAACAGTAACTAACATCTTGGTGACTATACAATAGTTCCCGTCACACACAGACACACACACACAGACACACACACACACACACACACACACACACACACACACACACACACACCACACACACACACACACACACAACCACACACACTGTGAATTCCTTGGCTGCTTCCACAACGCCTTCTTTCAGAAGAGGGATACGGTTTCCTTTTAATAGTTGAACATGTATGTTTTGATTGAATCGTTTAATTATGAATTGTGGCATTGAAATTTAAGACTGTGGATTATGATATTACAAGCAGGCCAAAACAATCCAGTTGGATGTATCATACTTAAGTTCCACCAGCGTTTTTTCTTCAATTGACAGTGAGACAGCCACTGGGTTCTTTCCGTTGCGGTTCTCAGGTTTGGATAGTGTTTTTTTGCTGGCTTCCTAAATGCTGATGCATGGAAAAAGAATAAGTGAAATCTTATATCACATAATCAGTCATATAGTCCTTATTTCTGTATGAACTCATTCTATTCACAAACATCTAAACTAAAGCAGTGTGGTGACAATTTAGTTTTTTCCCCTAACACTTTAAACCCATTACCTGGCTGTTCTCTCCTGTCCACCAGACTGTTCACTCCTGTCCACCTGGCTGTTCTCTCCTGTCCACCAGGCTGTTCTCTCTTGTCTACCAGGCTGTTCTCTCTTGTCTACCAGGCTGTTCACTCCTGTCCACCAGACTGTTCACTCCTGTCCACCAGGCTGTTCTCTCTTGTCTACCTGGCTGTTCACTCCTGTCCACCAGACTGTTCACTCCTGTCCACCTGGCTGTTCTCTCTTGTCTACCTGGCTGTTCACTCCTGTCCACCAGGCTGTTCTCTCTTGTCTACCAGGCTGTTCACTCCTGTCCACCAGGCTGTTCTCTCTTGTCCACCAGGCTGTTCTCTCTTGTCTACCAGGCTGTTCTCTCTTGTCCACCAGGCTGTTCACTCCTGTCCACCAGACTGTTCTCTCTTGTCTACCAGGCTGTTCTCTCTTGTCTACCAGGCTGTTCTCTCTTGTCTACCAGGCTGTTCACTCCTGTCCACCAGGCTGTTCTCTCTTGTCCACCAGGCTGTTCACTCCTGTCCACCAGGCTGTTCTCTCTTGTCCACCAGGCTGTTCACTCCTGTCCACCAGACTGTTCTCTCTTGTCTACCAGGCTGTTCTCTCTTGTCTACCAGGCTGTTCACTCCTGTCCACCAGGCTGTTCTCTCTTGTCTACCAGGCTGTTCTCTCTTGTCTACCAGGCTGTTCACTCCTGTCCACCAGGCTGTTCTCTCTTGTCCACCAGGCTGTTCACTCCTGTCCACCAGGCTGTTCTCTCTTGTCTACCAGGCTGTTCTCTCTTGTCTACCAGGCTGTTCTCTCTTGTCTACCAGGCTGTTCACTCCTGTCCACCAGGCTGTTCTCTCTTGTCTACCAGGCTGTTCACTCCTGTCCACCAGGCTGTTCTCTCTTGTCCACCAGGCTGTTCACTCCTGTCCACCAGGCTGTTCTCTCTTGTCTACCAGGCTGTTCTCTCTTGTCTACCAGGCTGTTCTCTCTTGTCTACCAGGCTGTTCACTCCTGTCCACCAGGCTGTTCACACTTGTCCACCAGGCTGTTCACTCCTGTCCACCAGGCTGTTCTCTCTTGTCTACCAGGCTGTTCACTCCTGTCCACCAGGCTGTTCTCTCTTGTCCACCAGGCTGTTCACTCCTGTCCACCAGGCTGTTCTCTCTTGTCCACCAGGCTGTTCACTCCTGTCCACCAGGCTGTTCACTCCTGTCCACCAGGCTGTTCAATCCTGTCTACCAGGCTGTTCACTCCTGTCCACCAGGCTGTTCACTCCTGTCCACCAGGCTGTTCACTCTTGTCCACCAGGCTGTTCACTCCTGTCCACCAGGCTGTTCTCTCTTGTCCACCAGGCTGTTCACTCCTGTCCACCAGGCTGTTCACTCCTGTCCACCAGGCTGTTCAATCCTGTCTACCAGGCTGTTCACTCCTGTCCACCAGGCTGTTCACTCCTGTCCACCAGGCTGTTCACTCTTGTCCACCAGGCTGTTCACTCCTGTCCACCCAGGCTGTTCTTTCCTCCTCTAGCCAGACTGCTCTCTCTTGTCCGCCCAGGCTGTTTTCTTGTCCTCTACCGAGGCTGTTCTCTCCTCCTCTACCCAGGCTGTTCTCTCCTCCTCTACCCAGGCTGTTCTCTCCTCCTCTACCCAGGCTGTTCTCTCCTCCTCTACCCAGGCTGTTCTCTCCTCCTCTACCCAGGCTGTTCTCTCCTCCTCTACCCAGGCTGTTCTCTCCTCCTCTACCCAGGCTGCTCTCCCCCACCCAGGCTGTTCTCTCCTCCTCTACCCAGGCTGTTTTCTCCTCCTCTACCCAGGCTGTTCTCTTGTCCTCTACCCAGGCGGTTCTTTACTGTCCACGCAGGCTGTGCTCTCATACTCTACCCAGGCTGTTCTCTTCTCCTCCACCCAGGCTGTTCTATTCTCCTCTACCCAGGTTGTTCTCTCCTGTCCACCCAGGCTGTTTCTCTCCTGTCCACCCAGGCTGTTCTCTTCTCCTCCACCCAGGCTGTTCTCTTATCCTCTACCCAGGCTGTTCTCTCCTGTCAACCCAGGCTGTTCTCTTCTCTTCTACCCAGGCTGCTCTCTCCTGTCCACCCAGGCTGTTCTCTTCTCTTCTACCCAGGCTGCTCTCTCCTGTCCACCCAGGCTGTTCTCTTCTCTTCTACCCAGGCTGTTCTCTCCTGTCCACCCAGGCTGTTCTCTTCTCTTCTACCCAGGCTGCTCTCTCCTGTCCACCCAGGCTGTTCTCTTCTCTTCTACCCAGGCTGTTCTCTCCTGTCCACCCAGGCTGTTCTCTCCTGTCAACCCAGGCTGTTCTCTCCTGTCCACCCAGGCTGTTCTCTCCTGTCCACCCAGGCTGTCCACTCCTCCTCCACCCAGGCTGTTCTCTCCTTCCTCTATCCAGGTTGTTTCCAGACTAACCACTAGAGGGGGGCAGTAGACACAGTCTGATCTTTGGCCTCTCGTTGACCCTGAGTTGACACCAATTACTCTATGTTCGCTTCTCCTCCCTCTCCTTCATCTGCACTGGCCCAGGAATGATATTATGTCTCGATACTCTGCTGTAGCATCCTTCCCTAATCTGCACCGGCCCGGGACTGATATTATGTCTCGATACTCTGCTGTAGCATCCTTCCCTAATCTGCACCGGCCCAGGACTGATATTATGTCTCGATACTCTGCTGTAGCATCCTTCCCTAATCTGCACCGGCCTGGGACTGTTAACATTCTGCTGAATCTACTTAATAAAACTTTAGGCAACAAATGTACACACATTAATATTGAGTAGATGTAATGTCCTATGTTTTTAAGTAAAACAAAAATAATAATGTGTTTGAATTGACACAAATAAAGTATATACAGGGAATTAATAATAGCCATAAAAATGTGTTGGATTTACTGATAATAGGATTAAATATGAGTTGATGTAACACATATTTGGTAAACCCAAAATACTAGTGTTTCACAAACATTTAATATTTACCATTGTTTAATCTATTTCGGTGGTGTCGTCAATGAACATGAATTTGCCTGACGGTTGATATCTGTTTATCATGATCCGTTACATCTCTTAGCACAACAAGCTGCTTAATACTAGTATAGAAATATAGGTTCTTTATTCAAATAATCATAGTCCAAAAATGTTGAATTACCCACAATCCTATAAAAGGAGAGCCACGTGGCAACTTGTTGCAATAACCTTATTAAGTAGAGAGAAATATTTTACAAATATTGTAAATTAAATCACTTAAATCACTTATTAAAACAGAAAATGGTCTGGGTAAAATGAAATCAACAAATCATTGAAAGAACTTGTATTTTTTTTACAATTTCAATTAACCCCAGAATAATTTTTTACAGTGCTTCCTTTCATTACCTGTCTCATCTCCTTCATCTACACTGATCTGTAAATGCAGAAGAGATGCAAGATATTGTATAGTCAGAATACCCCCCCCCCCCCCATGCCTCATAACCTGCAATCTTGGGATGAGTGTCAGTAGTTAATTGTGGTGTCCTCTCTTTGTCCCCCTTTCCTTTATTCACACTAAAAAACACAAGCTAGGTGAACGCAGCAAAGAGAATGCCGTACACTGTAAGGACTAGGGTGATTAGACAGCCAGCAGTGAACACCTTGCATGTCAAGCCAGTTTACCCTCCCTGCTCCTATCATGAGGTTGGAAAGCTGTCAGTGGATGATTGTGGAGAAAGGGATCTTGGTACATGGCCTTAGGATAAACACACACGCGCGGACACACACAAACACACAAATACATACACGCACACACTTCGTAGAGAGATGGATATGGCTCCAATAGCCTAAGGACAGCCAGGGCTATCTGGTCAGCTTGGTCCTTCATCCTCTATTTGGACAGGACTGGACAGGACAGAACAATACAGGACAGGACAGTGGCATAGACTGACATAGACTGACCAGGTTAATCCAGGTGTAAATTATAATCCCTTATTGAGGTCACCAGTTAAATCCATCTTAATCAATGTAGATGAAGGGGAGGAGACAGGTTAATAAGGATTTTTAAGCCTTGAGACAATTACGACATGGATTGTGTGTGTGCCATTCAGAGGGGGAATGGGCAAGACAAAAGATTGAAGTGCCTTTGAATGGGGTATGGTAGTAGGTTCCCTGGAGGGCAGGCAGTGTGCCCCCAGTGATGTGTTGGGCTGACTGCACCAACTTCTGGAGAGCCCTGCGGTTGTGGACGGTGCAATTGCCGTACCAGGAAGTTATACAGCCCGACAGGATGCTCTCAATGGTGCATCTGTAAAAGTTTGTGAGAGACTTAGGGGCCAAGCCAAATGTATTTAGCCTCCTGAGATTGAAGAGGTGCTATTGGGCCTTTTTCACCACACTGTCTGTTTGAATGGACCATTTCAGGTTGTCAGTGATGTGAACACAGAGGAACCTGAAGCTTTCTATCATCTCCATTGCAGCCCCGTCGATGTGGATGGGGGCGTGCTCCCTCTGCTATCTCTTGAAGTCCACAATCAGCTCCTTCGTTTCAGTGATGTTGAGGGAGAGGTTATTTTCCTGGCACCACTTCTCCAGGGCCCTCACCTCCTCCCTGTAGGCTGTCTTGTTGTTGTTGTTAATCAGGTCTACCACTGTTGTGTCCTCTGTGAACTTGATGATTGAGTTGGAGACGTGCGTGGCCATGCAGTCATGGGTGAACAGGGAGTACAGGAGGGGGCTGAGCACAAACCCTTGTGGGGCCCCGTTTTGAGGATCAGCGTATGGGAGGTGTTGTTGCCTATCTTCACCACCTGGGGCCGGCCCGTCAAGAAGTCCAGGATCCAGTTGCGGAGGGCGGAGTACAGACCCGATACCCCACGTTTAGTGATGAGCTTGGAGGGCACTATGGTGTTGAAGGTTGAGCTGTAGTCGATGAACAGCATTCTTACATAGGTATTCCTCTTGTCCAGATGAGATACAGCAGTGTGCAGTGCAATGGCAATGGCATCATCCATGGATCTGTTGGGGCTGTATGAAGATTCTAGTGGGTCTAGGGTGTCGGGTAAGGTGGAGGTGATATGCTCCTTAACTAGCCTCTTAAAGCACTTCATGATGGCAAAAGTGAGTGCTATAGTAATTTAGTTCAGTTACTTTTGCTTTCTTGCGTAGAGGAACAATGGTGGACATCTTGAAGCAAGTGGGGACAACAGACAGAGGGATTGCATATATCCGTAAACACTCCAACCAGCTGGTCTACACATGCTCTGAATATGTGGCTAGGGATGCTGTGTGGGCCGGCAGCCTTGCGAGGTTAAGCACACTTAAATGACTCACTCAAGTTGGCCACGGAGAAAGAGAGTTCGTGGCCCCCGTGACTGGTGATGGCACGCGTCTTTGGCACTGTGTTTTCCCACGAAGCGGGCGAAGACGGTGTTAAGCTTGTCTGGGAACAAGGCGTCGATGTCCGTGACATGGCTAGATTTCCCTTTATAATCCGTGATTGTCTGAGTCCATGCCACATGGGTCTTGTGTCTGAGCCGTTGAATTGCGACTCCACTTTGTCGTATGGAGGGCATAGCTGGACTGTTTGTAATCGTCCATGTTCCCAGTCACCTTGCCGTGGTTATATGCGGTGGTTAGCACTTTCAGTTTTGAGCGAATGCTGCGAACTATCTATGCTTTTTCTTAATCATTACAGTGGGAACAACATACTCTATGCACTTCCTGATGAACTCAGTCACAAGTCAGTCTATACGTCAATGTTATTCTCAGGGCAACCCGGACCATATCCCAGTCCACGTGATCAAAACAATCTTAAAGTATAGATTCCAATTGGTCAGACCAAGTTTGAACAGTCCTTATCATGGGTACTTCCTGTTTAAGTTTCTGCCTACAGGAAGGGAGGATCAGAATGGAGGCATGATCTGATTTACCCTAAAGGAGGGCGGGGAGGGCCTTGTTGCCGGCACGGGAGGGGGATTAGGAATGGTCAAGAATTCTTGAGAAGCGAGTCGTACAGGAGATGTGTTGATAAAACTTCGGGAGTTTTTTTCTCAAATTTGCTTTGTTAAAATCCCCAGCTACAATAAATGTGTCCTCGGGATATGTGGTTTCCAGTTTATGGTTTCGGGATATGTGGTTTTCCAGTGTCGGCCGTGACAATGACCGAAGAGAATTCTCTCTGGAGGTAATGCGGATGTCATTTGATAGTGAGGTATTCCTGATCAGGAGAACAAAACGATTTAAGTTTCTGTACGTTACCACAATCAAACCATGAATAGTTAATCATGAAAAATGCACCTCCGCCTTGCTTTTTCCCAGAGTTCTTTCTTCCTGTGCGCACGATGTACGGATAACCTCGCTGGCTGTATGGACGGGGACAGTATATCCGGAGAGCCATAATTCTGTGAAACAGAGTATGTTACAGTCCCTGATGTCTCTCTGGAAGGAGATCCTCGCCTGGGTCTCGTCTACTTTATTTTCCAGGGACTGAACATTACAGAGTAATATACTGGAAAGCGGTGGATGGTATGCACGCCTTCTGAGTCAGACTAAAAGCCCACTCCATATTCTTCTTCTCCGTCGGCGTCGTCTTGGAGCAGCCCCTGGGATGAGTGGAAATGCCTCGGGTGGTATGAACAAAGGATCCAATTCAGCAAAGTCACATTTCTGTTGGAAATGCTGGTGAGTTACCGCCGATCTAATATCCAAAAGTTGTTTTCGGCTGTAGGTAATAATGCAAGAAACATTCAAAGAAAATAATGCAAGAAATAAAAAAGGAAATTTAAAAAATACTCCAAAGATGGCCAGGAGCAAGGAACAGGACGACCATGTCTGTTGGCACCATCTTGTAAGTGTGTGATATAATATATCATGATGCACTTAACCTTTCTCACACATTATACTACACCGTGGCATTATGCTCTCACAGTAAGCTGCAGCAAGGAAATGATTCTATGTTCCTTGATCAGTAGCTGTCAGCCATGATTCTAGTCATCTCCTGCTTTACAAAATATATGTGCAGTGATTGGTGCTGGTGTCCTCTGCACTTTCAGTCAAATAAGCCCCTTCCTCCCTCGGTAGATCATCTGATGGAATAACTCAATGTCTTAATCTTGGTTGGGACTTGGCTGTGTGAGAGAGAGTCCGAGCCAAGCTGCACATCAGAAGGAGAAGGAAAGGGGATTTTGGAAACGTTTTTTCTCCTTTTTTTTCTCTCTCTGACAGGGTGATTTTTCTTGCCTCAGTAGGCCAGCGGGTGTTGCTGGTATAATGATACTATTACACACTACTACATTACAAAACACTTCATCATGGGATCCTATTCAACTTCTCCAGGTTCTAAGAGTCTCTCTCTCTCTCTCTCTCTCTCTCTCTCTCTCTCTCTCTCTCTCTCTCTCTCTCTCTCTCTCTTTCTCTCTCTCTCTTTCTTATGTAAGACTCCATATATTTTGTTATCAACTCTGGATACAGTATGTTATATCCAAATGTTAAGCAATTTGACACCCAACGCGAACCTAGCTATATAAATGTAATTTATTCTAACCATATTGTCCTCAGAGTATCATCCGCTAACCTCAGAGATGAAGGACCTGTTAGCCTCACCCTAATGTAGGACCTGTTAGCCTCACCTTGATGTAGGACCTGTTAGCCTCACCTTGATGAAGGACCTGTTAGCCTCACCTTAATGTGGGACCTGTTAGCCTCACCATGAGGAAGGACCTGCTAGTCTCACCTTAATGTGGGACCTGTTAGCCTCACCTTGATGTAGGACCTGTTAGCCTCACCTTAATGTGGGACCTGTTAGCCTCACCTTAATGTGGGACCTGTTAGCCTCACCATGAGGAAGGACCTGTTAGCCTCACCCTAATGTAGGACCTGTTAGCCTCACCTTGATGTAGGACCTGTTAGCCTCACCTTGATGAAGGACCTGTTAGCCTCACCTTAATGTGGGACTTGTTAGCCTCACCATGAGGAAGGACCTGTTAGCCTCACCCTAATGTAGGACCTGTTAGCCTCACCTTGATGTAGGACCTGTTAGCCTCACCTTGATGAAGGACCTGTTAGCCTCACCTTGATGAAGGACCTGTTAGCCTCACCTTAATGTGGGACCTGTTAGCCTCACCTTGATGAAGGACCTGTTAGCCTCACCTTAATGTGGGACCTGTTAGCCTCACCTTAATGTGGGACCTGTTAGCCTCACCTTGATATAGGACCTGTTAGCCTCACCTTAATGTGGGACCTGTTAGCCTCACCTTGATGTAGGACCTGTTAGCCTCACCTTAATGTGGGACCTGTTAGCCTCACCTTGATATAGGACATGTTAGCCTCACCTTAATGTGGGACCTGTTAGCGTCACCTTGATGTAGGACCTGTTAGCCTCACCTTAACGTGGGACCTGTTAGCCTCACCTTAATGTGGGACCTGTTAGCCTCACCTTGATATAGGACCTGTTAGCCTCACCTTAATGTGGGACCTGTTAGCCTCACCTTGATGTAGGACCTGTTAGCCTCACCTTAATGTGGGACCTGTTAGCCTCACCTTAATGTGGGACCTGTTAGCCTCACCTTGATGTAGGACCTGTTAGCCACACCTTAATGTGCGACCTGTTAGCCTCACCTTAATGTGGGACCTGTTAGCCTCACCTTAATGTGGGACCAGTTAGCCTCACCATGAGGAAGGACCTGTTAGCCTCACCTTAATGTAGGACCTGTTAGCCTCACCTTAATGTGGGACCTGTTAGCCTCACCTCGATATAGGACCTGTTAGCCTCACCTTGATATAGGACCTGTTAGCCTCACCATGAGGTCGAACCTGTTAGCCTCACCACGAGGACGGACCTGTTAGCTTCACCTTAATGTAGGACCTGTTAGCCTCACCTTGATATAGGATCTGTTAGCCTCACCTTGATGTAGGACCTGTTAGCCTCACCTTGATGAAGGACCTGTTAGCCTCACCATGAGATCGGACCTGTTAGTCTCACCATGATGAAGTAGCCTCATCATGGTGAGGCTAGCCTCAGGAGTAGTATAGAGTAGTGGTAGTAGTATAGAATAGTAGTATCAAGTAGTAGTATTATATAGTAGTAGTATAAAGTAGTAGTCGAGAGTAACAGTAGAGAGTAACAGTATAGAGTAGTAGTATAGAGTAGTAGTAGTATAGAGTGGTGGTAGTATAGAGTAGTAGTACAGAGTAATAGTATAGAGTAGTGGTAGTATAGAGTAGTAGTATATAGTAGTAGTACAGAGTAATAGTATATAGTACAGAGTAATAGTATAGAGTAGTGGTAGTATAGAGTAGTAGTATAGAGTAGTTGTAGTATAGAGTAGTTGTATAGCATAGAGTAGTTATATAGTGTATCAGTATAGAGTAGTAGTAGTATAGAGTAGTAGTATATAATAGTAATAGTGAAGATGTGTAGTAGTATAGAATAGATTGGTAGTATAGAATGGTAGTGGTATAGAGTAGTAGGATATAGTAGTAGTAGTATTGGGTAGTAGTATAGTAGTATAGAGTAGCAGTAGTATATAGTAGTAGCATAGAGTAGTAGTGTATATTAGTAGTATATAGTAGTAGTATAGAGTAGTAGTATAACATAGCATAGTAGTATAGAGTAGTAGTAATATAGAATAGTTGTATATAGTAGTAGTATAGCATAGTAGTATAGAGTAGTAGTATAGCATAGTAATATAGAGTAGTAGTAGTATAGAGTAGTAGTAGTATAGCATAGTAGTATAGAGTAGTAGTATAGCATAGTTGTATAGAGTAGTAGTAGTATAGAGTGGTAGTATAGTATAGAGTAGTAGTAGTATAGAGTAGTTGTCACGTTCTGACCTTAGTATGAGGTCATTTTTCCATAGTAGATTGGTCAGGGCGTGACAGGGGGGTGTTTTTGTCTATGTAGTTTGGGTTTTCTGTTTTCCATGTGGGTTGTCTAGATTGTCATTCTATGTTGTATTTTCTATGTTGTGGCCGGGTATGGTTTCCAATCAGAGGCAGGTGTTGTTCGTTGTCTCTGATTGGAAGCCATACTTAGGCAGCCTGTTTTTCATGGGGTTTTGTGGGTGGTTGTTTTCCATTTTAGTCTTTGTACCTGACGAGACTGTGTTGGTCGTTTTTGTTATTTTGCAAAGTGTTTTCATTAAAAGTAAATTATGAGCACTTCACACGCCGCATTTTGGTCTCCTTTAGATGACCCTTATTACAGAACCCCCCACCATGATTGGATCAAGCGGCGTGCCCGGGTAGATATGGACACCTGGTCAGTGGAAGAATGGTGGGAAAGGAGAAACTGGACTTGGGGCCAGGTAATCGAGAGATTTCGGTTCTTACCTGGAAGAAACGGGAGGCACATTTTTTTGGGGGGGGGGGCACACAAGTAGTTTGGCTGGGCAAGGGTTGAGGCCTGAGTCAACTACTCGTGCTTTTTTAGCGAGCATGTGCCTGCCTCTCGCACTCTCTCTCCAGTGCGCTCCGTAGCACAGTATGTCCTGTGCCTGTTCCTTGCTCTCTTCCTCTAGTGCGCGTCCATAACCTGGTACGGCCAGTGCCTGCTGTGAGCACTCGGCCCTTAGTGTGTCTCCCCAGTCCGGTGAGACCGATTCCTGCTCCTCGTAAAAAGCCTCCAGTGATAGTCGATGGTCCGACACCCGTAAGGATGATCCTTGGCGAGGAATCTATTGAAATGATCCATGGCATGGAGTCAATAGCAAGTCCATGCCAAGTGTTTTCATTAAAAGTAAATTATGAGCACTTCACACGCCACATTTTGGTCTCCTTTAGACGACCCCTATTACAGTAGTAGTATAGCATAGTAGTATAGAGTAGTAGTAGTTTAGCGTAGTATAGAATAGTAGTTTCAAGTAGTAGTCTTTCTCTGCTTCTTTTCTCCTCTCTGAAAATAAAGACTGATGCCACATAATTTCCTGTCTTGCAGGGCTCTCTCTCATCATTAATGGAGATGAGATTTGTGTGCGTGTTGATGTGTGTGTGTTACGGATTGACTGTGTGCGCTTGTCTGTATCATCGCAATCAATACCGCTCTCTTATGGAATGTCCTCACACCAGCACTTTGTAAATCATGTATTTGGTGTTATTTTTGGAAAACTTTGAAAAAGATTATCTTTCATCTCTCCCCCTATCCTTCATTTATATTCCCTCAGTCTCTTTTTTAGTATCCTGAATAAGTGCACTATATTAAAACTACCTGTGGACTGATTGCATTTTTAGCAGTGCAGTGAAACTGTGAGTCTCATGCTAGTTTTCCCAAATATTTTGTTCCTGTAACCCACATAAACCTCAATGGAAAAAGTATTGTGACCAGCCAAGTAGACAAAATCTATGTTTCAGTTCAGGACACAACAATCCAAACTGAATCACTTGCATCACACCAGTGCAGTCAGTCCTGATCAACAGCTTGTGAAACCGTGTACAATACACACACACACACACACACACACACACACACACACACACACACACACACACACACACACACACACACACACACACACACACACACACACACCACACACACACACACACACACACACACACACACACACACACACACGCACCCAAACAGACACAGACAGACAGCCCTGAGATCAATCCTTATGTCTCAAATGAGAAACAGCCTTGAAACCAGGCCAAACCACCAGAACACAAACCAGGAATAATGTTTCATGTCTCTATCAGTTGTCACAACATATCATGATCATATAAACTCAGTCTGAAACAAGGCATGAAATCAAATCATACTCTGGCTAGAGACCGTCCAAGTTTCACTTAGTTCATTGAAATAAATTGACTAGAATTGTAAAAAAAAAAAAGCCTGTCAGACCTTGGCAATATTTTTTGCTTTTACTAGCGGTCATGGGTACAGTCAATAATGGCCACCGTTCAACCCATCACTGAACAGTGACTTGAATGGAAACCCCGTTTCAATGTCTATGGTTAGTTTGTTGTATCCCCTTTGAGGTGACTGTCCTCGTATCTCATTAATCAGTCGACAAGCAACAGCAGCAACAGCCCAGCAGGCGAAGCTAGTTGACAGGATGCCATTACAATCAGTTCACAAGCAGTTTATCTGATTGTTGTACTCACATCAATGTAACTTGGCCGCTGGGCAGCTAGCTCAGAGCCACACAGAGTGCACCTCAGACAGATTTCAGCTCATTAATTATTCAGAAACATTCTGAAAGGACATTTATTTTGGGAAGAAAATTCCCTGTTGTTCCTAACTAACTTCTTTATTCTTGACAGTTGAGAAGACACAGTAGCATGCTGTTACAGTAGGTACCAGAAACCATAGCAACAACACATACAGTACATACTGGGATGTGAGTTCCACTAGCTCAGCGTAAAGCTATGCAAGTCACTGAGGCTCTACGCATGTGTACACTGTAGAGACTTCTAGGCAATACAAGAGATCTTCCCAATCCTTTCTGCGGTATTTGGATAGTCCATCTGTAGAGGCTCTACAGACTATCAGTAACTTATCAACTATCTACACTATATCTGCAAAAGTATGTGGACACCCCTTCAAATTAGTGAATTCAGCTATTTTAGCCACACCCGTTGCTGACAGGTGTATAAAATCAAACACACATCCATGCAATCTCCATAGACAAACATTGGCAGTATAATGGCCTTACTGAAGAACTCAGTAACTTTCAACGTGGCACCGTCATAGAATGCCACCTTTTCAACATTTCAGTTTGTCAAATTTCTGCCCTGCTAGAGCTGCCCCGGTCAACTGTAATTACTGTTATTGTGAAATGGAAATGTCTAGGAGCAACAACGGCTCAGCCACGAAGTTCACAGAATGGGACAGCCGAGTGCTGAAGCACGGTCCATACGGAAATGGTTTGTCGAGATCGGTGTGGAAGAACTTGACTGGCCTGCGCAAAGCCCTGACCAAAAAGCAATATAACACCTTTGGGAGGAATTGGAACACTGACTGCGAGACAGGCTTAATCGCCCAACATCAGTGCCCAACCTCACTAATGCTCTTGTGGCTGAATGGAAGCAAGTCCCCGCAGCAATGTTCCAACATCTAGTGGAAAGCCTTCCCAGAAGAGTGGGGACCAACTCCATTTTAATGCATTTACATTTTTACATTTAAGTCATTTAGCAGATGCTCTTATCCAGAGCGACTTACAAATTGGTGCATTCACCTTATGATATCCAGTCGAACAACCACTTTACAATAGTGCATCTAAATCTTTTAGGGGGGGGGGGGGGGATTAGAAGGATTACTTTATCCTATCCTAGGTATTCCTTAATTTAAAGAGGTGGGGTTTCAGGTGTCTCCGGAAGGTGGTGATTGACTCCGCTGTCCTGGCGTCGTGAGGGAGCTTGTTCCACCATAGGGGTGCCAGAGCAGCGAACAGTTTTGACTGGGCTGAGCGGGAACTGTGCTTCCTCAGAGGTAGGGGGGCCAGCAGGCCAGCGGTGGATGAGCACAGTGCCCTCGTTTGGGTGTAGGGACTGATCAGAGCCTGAAGGTACGGAGGTGCCATTCCCCTCACGGCTCCGTAGGCAAGCACCATGGTCTTGTAGCGGATGCGAGCTTCAACTGGAAGCCAGTGGAGAGAGCGGAGGAGTGGGGTGACGTGAGAGATCTTGGGAAGGTTGAACACCAGACGGGCTGCGGCGTTCTGGATGAGTTGTAGGGGTTTAATGGCACAGGCAGGGAGCCCAGCCAACAGCGAGTTGCAGTAATCCAGACGGGAGATGACAAGTGCCTGGATTAGGACCTGCGCCGCTTCCTGTGTGAGGAAGGGTCGTACTCTGCGAATGTTGTATAGCATGAACCTACAGGATCGGGTCACCGCCTTGATGTTAGTGGAGAACGACAGGGTGTTGTCCAGGGTCACGCCAAGGTTCTTATCACTCTGGGAGGAGGACACAATGGAGTTGTCAACCGTGATGGCGAGATCATGGAACGGGCAGTCCTTCCCCGGGAGGAAAAGCAGCTCCGTCTTGCCGAGGTTCAGCTTGAGGTGGTGATCCGTCATCCACACTGATATGTCTGCCAGACATGCAGAGATGCGATTCGCCACCTGGTTATCAGAAGGGGGAAAGGAGAAGATTAATTGTGTCGTCTGCATAGAAATGATAGGAGAGACCATGTGAGGATATGACAGAGCCAAGTGACTTGGTGTATAGCGAGAATAGGAGAGGGCCTAGAACAGAGCCCTGGGGGACACCAGTGGTGAGAGCACGTGGTGCGGAGACAGATTCTCGCCACGCCACCTGGTAGGAGCGACCTGTCAGGTAGGACGCAATCCAAGCGTGGGCCGCGCCGGAGATGCCCAACTCGGAGAGGGTGGAGAGGAGGATCTGGTGGTTCACAGTGTCAAAGGCAGCAGATAGGTCTAGAAGGATGAGAGCAGAGGAGAGAGAGTTAGCTTTAGCAGTGCGGAGAGCCTCGGTGACACAGAGAAGAGCAGTCTCAGTTGAGTGACCAGTCTTGAAACCTGACTGATTTGGATCAAGAAGGTCATTCTGAGAGAGATAGCAAGAGAGCTGGCCAAGGACGGCACGTTCAAGAGTTTTGGAGAGAAAAGAAAGAAGGGATACTGGCCTGTAGTTGTTGACATCGGAGGGATCGAGTGTAGGTTTTTTCAGAAGGGGTGCAACTCTCGCTCTCTTGAAGACGGAAGGGACGTAGCCAGCGGTCAAGGATGAGTTGATGAGCGAGGTGAGGTAAGGGAGAAGGTCTCCGGAAATGGTCTGGAGAAGAGAGGAGGGGATAGGGTCAAGCGGGCAGGTTGTTGGGCGGCCGGCCGTCACAAGACGCGAGATTTCATCTGGAGAGAGAGGGGAGGAAGAGGTCAAAGCACAGGGTAGGGCAGTGTGAGCAGGACCAGCAGTGTCGTTTGACTTAACAAACGAGGATCGGATGTCATCGACCTTCTTTTCAAAATGGTTGACGAAGTCATCCGCAGAGGGGGGGGGGGGGGAGGAGGATTCAGGAGGGAGGAGAAGGTGGCAAAGAGCTTCCTAGGGTTAGAGGCAGATGCTTGGAATTTAGAGTGGTAGAAAGTGGCTTTAGCAGCAGAAACAGCTGCCCGGAGCCCTGTTCTGTGAGCTCGCAATGAGTCGTCGAGCCACGGAGCAGGAGGGGAGGACCGAGCCGGCCTGGAGGATAGGGGACATAGAGAGTCAAAGGATGCAGAAAGGGAGGAGAGGAGGGTTGAGGAGGCAGAATCAGGAGATAGGTTGGAGAAGGTTTGAGCAGAGGGAAGAGATGATAGGATGGAAGAGGAGAGAGTAGCGGGAGAGAGAGAGCGAAGGTTGCGACGGCGCAATACCATCCGAGTAGGGGCAGAGTGAGAAGTGTTGGATGAGAGCGAGAGGGAAAAGGATACAAGGTAGTGGTCGGAGACTTGGAGGGGAGTTGCAATGAGATTAGTGGAAGAACAGCATCTAGTAAAGATGAGGTCAAGCGTATTGCCTGCCTTGTGAGTAGGGGGGGAAGGTGAGAGGGTGAGGTCAAAAGAGGAGAGGAGTGGAAAGAAGGAGGCAGAGAGGAATGAGTCAAAGGTAGACGTGGGGAGGTTAAAGTCACCCAGAACTGTGAGAGGTGAGCCATCCTCAGGAAAGGAACATATCAAGGCGTCAAGCTCATTGATGAACTCTCCAAGGGAACCTGGAGGGCGGTAAATGATAAGGATGTTAAGCTTGAAAGGGCTGGTAACTGTGACAGCATGGAATTCAAAGGAGGCGATAGACAGATGGGTCAGGGGAGAAAGAGAGAAAGTCCACTTGGGAGAGATGAGGATTCCAGTGCCACCACCCCGCTGGCCAGTTTCTCTCGGGGTATGCGAGAACACGTGGGCAGACGAGGAGAGAGCAGTAGGAGTAGCAATGTTATCTGTGGTAATCCATGTTTCCGTCAGCGCCAAGAAGTCCAGGGACTGGAGGGTAGCATAGGCTGAGATGAACTCTGCCTTGTTGGCCGCAGACCGGCAGTTCCAGAGGCTGCCGGAGACCTGGAACTCCACGTGGGTCGTGCGCGCTGGGACCACCAGGTTAGAGTGGCAGCGGCCACGCGGTGTGAAGCGTTTGTATGGCCTGTGCAGAGGGAAGAGAACAGGGATAGACAGACACATAGTTGACAGGCTACAGAAGAGGCTACGCTAATGCAAAGGAGATTGGAATGACAAGTGGACTACACGTCTCGAATGTTCAGAAAGTTAAGCTTACGTTGCAAAAACCTTAGACTAAAATGACTAAAATGATACAGTACTGCTGGCTGGTGATGTAGGCTTGCTAGCAGTGGCTTCGTTGTTGACTTTGTTTGAAAGTGTAGCTGGCTAGGTAACCTCGATAATTACTCTAAACTACACAATTATCAAACTATGACAAAGACAACTATGTAGCTAGCTAACACTACACTAATCAAATTGTTCCGTAATGTATTAGTTTCTACAGTGCTGCTAGTCGGTAGAAGTTGGCGAGCTAGCAGTGTTGACTAAGTTTTGGGGAACGGCGTCACGGAGGACGAAAATAGCAGGCTAGCTAACCTCGATAATTACTCTAAACTACACAATTATCTTAGATACAAAGACAGCAAAGACAACTATGTAGCTAGCTAACACTACACTAATCAAATCGTTCCGTTGTAATGTATTAGTTTCTACAGTGCTGCTAGTCGGTAGAAGTTGGCTAGCTAGCACTGCTGGCTGGTGAAGTAGGCTAGCTAGCAGTGGCTGCGTTGTTGACTTTGTTTGAAAGTGTAGCTGGCTAGGTAACCTCGATAATTACTCTAAACTACACAATTATCAAACTATGACAAAGACAACTATGTAGCTAGCTAACACTACACTAATCAAATCGTTCCGTTATAATGTATTAGTTTCTACAGTGCTGCTAGTCGGTAGAAGTTGGCTAGCTTGCAGTGTTGACTAAGTTTTGGGGAACGGCGTCACGCAGGACGAAAATAGCTGGCTAGCTAACCTCGATAATTACCCTAAATTACACAATTATCTTTGATACAAAGACAGCTATGTAGCTAGCAAAAAAATTGCTCAGATCAAACAAATCAAACCGTTGTAATGTAATGAAATGTAATATTACCTGCGGAGCGAAGTGCAGCACGACTACTCGCTCCAAACCCATGATTTTGGAATTAGATTTTTGATGAGCAGGTGTCCACATACTTTTGGTCATGTAGTGTATCTACTAACCCTAAGCTTAGCTCTTACCATAACGTTAACCCTTATCCTAACCCTAAACTTAACCCTTAACTTAACCATAACCATAGCCATAATCCTAACCTTTACCCTAACTCTAACCTTAGCAAGCAGTTGCTTATCAACAGATAATTTGTTGATAGTAGTACAGTATGTACAGATGGACAATCCAGACTACCCCAATAAAGTGTGTATAGATTGGGAAATACATACAGCCTAACAGACTTTTAGAATCAACAAAAAAATATATAATATGGTAATTTAGCAGACACTTGAATCCACTTTCATGACATAGAGTTTACAGTTAACACATAATGTATATTTAGTAGTGTATATGTGGTGCTCTGTATGAATCAAAGCCCCAACTCTGAGTCATCAAAACTTGATGGTGACATCCTAAATGGCCTACCATTTCCATATTTAGTGCACTACTTTTTACCTGAACTCCATGAGTCCTGTTGAAAAGCAGTTGACATAGTGTATCATTTGGGATATACTCAGAGAAATGAGCAAGCAGAGAAAAATACTCAATCTTCTGGCTATAGACAGATGGGAGAAACCCTTTAGGGAAAAGTCCGTTTCTGGGCATTTCACACAGAAAAATAGATTTTTATAGCAACAATGTGAGACATTCTGGGACTTTTATAATGCTTTACATGCACAGTAACTTGGATATTTACTGTAAGAAGACAGTAGGATATGTGTGTGTGTTTTTTTCTTCTTTATGACAGTAAATGTGTATATTTATATACATTTTCTCATTTTAAATTGAACAATTCTGCAATTACAGCAGTGTTTCAAGTAATCAACTAATCCTCAAGCTTTGATCATTTGAATCAGAACGTGAACCCATTGTGGTCCCGAGGACCGAGTTTGGGAAACGCTGAATTATATTTTCTTAGCTATTCTGTGATCTGTGATTAGATCTCACCCTCTCTCCATTTCTATCTATCTATCTATCTATCTATCTATCTATCTATCTATCTATCTATCTATCTATCTATCTATCTATCTATCTATCTATCTATCTATCTATCTATCTATCTATCTATCTATCTATCTATCTATCTATCTATCTATCTATCTATCTATCTATCTATCTATCTATCTATCTATCTATCTATCTATCTATCTATCTATCTATCTATCTATCTATCTATCTATCTATCTATCTATCTATCTATCTATCTATCTATCTATCTATCTATCTATCTATCATCTATCTATCTATCTATCTAGCTAGGCTGGTACATTGTTCTGTAAGAGGGACATGTCTCTCTCTTGGCTGGTACATTGGGCTGTAAGAGGGACATGTCTCTCTCTTGGCTGGTACATTGGGCTGTAAGAGGGACATGTCTCTCTCTTGGCTGGTACATTGGGCTGTAAGAGGGACATGTCTCTCTCTTGGCTGGTACACTGGGCTGTAAGAGGGACATGTCTCTCTCTTGGCTGGTACACTGGGCTGTAAGAGGGACATGTCTCTCTCTCTTGGCTGGTACACTGGGCTGTAAGAGGGACATGTCTCTCTCTCTTGGCTGGTACACTGGGCTGTAAGAGGGACATGTCTCTCTCTCTTGGCTGGTACACTGGGCTGTAAGAGGGACATGTCTCTCTCTCTTGGCTGGTACACTGGGCTGTAAGAGGGACATGTCTCTCTCTCTTGGCTGGTACACTGGGCTGTAAGAGGGGCATGTCTCTCTCTCTTGGCTGGTACACTGGGCTGTAAGAGGGACATGTCTCTCTCTCTTGGCTGGTACACTGGGCTGTAAGAGGGACATGTCTCTCTCTCTTGGCTGGTACACTGGGCTGTAAGAGGGGCATGTCTCTCTCTCTTGGCTGGTACACTGGGCTGTAAGAGGGACATGTCTCTCTCTCTTGGCTGGTACACTGGGCTGTAAGAGGGACATGTCTCTCTCTCTTGGCTGGTACACTGGGCTGTAAGAGGGACATGTCTCTCTCTCTTGGCTGGTACACTGGGCTGTAAGAGGGACATGTCTCTCTCTCTTGGCTGGTACACTGGGCTGTAAGAGGGACATGTCTCTCTCTCTTGGCTGGTACACTGGGCTGTAAGAGGGACATGTCTCTCTCTCTTGGCTGGTACACTGTTCTGTAAGAGGGACATGTCTCTCTCTCTTGGCTGGTACACTGTTCTGTAAGAGGGACATGTCTCTCTCTCTTGGCTGGTACACTGTTCTGTAAGAGGGACATGTCTCTCTCTCTTGGCTGGTACACTGGGCTGTAAGAGGGACATGTCTCTCTCTCTTGGCTGGTACACTGTTCTGTAAGAGGGACATGTCTCTCTCTCTTGGCTGGTACACTGTTCTGTAAGAGGGACATGTCTCTCTCTCTTGGCTGGTACACTGGGCTGTAAGAGGGACATGTCTCTCTCTCTTGGCTGGTACACTGGGCTGTAAGAGGGACATGTCTCTCTCTCTTGGCTGGTACACTGTTCTGTAAGAGGGACATGTCTCTCTCTCTTGGCTGGTACACTGTTCTGTAAGAGGGACATTTCTCTCTCTTGGCTGGTACACTGTTCTGTAAGAGGGACATTTCTCTCTCTTGGCTGGTACACTGTTCTGTAAGAGGGACATTTCTCTCTCTTGGCTGGTACACTGTTCTGTAAGAGGGACATTTCTCTCTCTTGGCTGGTACACTGTTCTGTAAGAGGGACATTTCTCTCTCTTGGCTGGTACACTGTTCTGTAAGAGGGGCATTTCTCTCTCTTGGCTGGTACACTGTTCTGTATGAGGGACATTTCTCTCTCTTGGCTGGTACACTGTTCTGTAAGAGGGACATTTCTCTCTCTTGGCTGGTACACTGTTCTGTAAGAGGGGCATTTCTCTCTCTTGGCTGGTACACTGTTCTGTAAGAGGGGCATTTCTCTCTCTTGGCTGGTACACTGTTCTGTAAGAGGGACATTTCTCTCTCTTGGCTGGTACGCTGTTCTGTAAGAGGGACATTTCTCTCTCTTGGCTGGTACACTGTTCTGTAAGAGGGACATTTCTCTCTCTTGGCTGGTACACTGTTCTGTAAGAGGGACATTTCTCTCTCTTGGCTGGTACACTGTTCTGTAAGAGGGACATTTCTCTCTCTTGGCTGGTACACTGTTCTGTAAGAGGGACATTTCTCTCTCTTGGCTGGTACACTGTTCTGTAAGAGGGACATTTCTCTCTCTTGGCTGGTACACTGTTCTGTAAGAGGGACATTTCTCTCTCTTGGCTGGTACACTGTTCTGTAAGAGGGACATTTCTCTCTCTTGGCTGGTACACTGTTCTGTAAGAGGGACATTTCTCTCTCTTGGCTGGTACACTGTTCTGTAAGAGGGACATGTCTCTCTCTTGGCTGGTACACTGGGCTGAACGAGGGACATGAAATTAAATTGTAGACACACACACACACACATGCACTCTCTCTCTCTCTCTCACACACACACACACACACACACACACACACACACACACACACACACACACACACACACACACACACACACACACACACACACACACACACACACACACACACAATAGGCTCTCTACTCTTTTCTATTTCTACCAATGACTTGCTACTGGCATTGAACAAAGCATGTGTGTCCATGTATGCTGATGATTCAACCATATACGCATCAGTAACCACATCTACTGAAGTTACTGAAACCCTTCACAAAGAGTTGCAGTCAGGTTTGGAATGGGTGGCCAGGAATAAACTGGTCCTGAACATCTCTAAAACTAAGAGCAATGTATTTTATACAAATAATTCCCTATGGTCTAGACTTCAGCTGAATCTGGTAATGAATGATGTGGCTGTTGAGGAGACTAAATTACTTGGTGTAACCTTAGATTATAAACTGTCATGGTCAAACATATAGATTCAATGGTTGTAAAGATGGGGAGAGGTCTGTCCGTAATAAAAATATGCTCTGCTTTTTTGACACCACACTCCACAAAGCAAGTCCTGCAGGCTCTTGTTTTATCTTTTCTTGATTATTGTCCAGTCGTGTGGTCGAGTGCTGCAAGGAAAGACCTAGTTAAGCTGCAGCTGGCCCCGAACAGAGCGGCATGTCTTGCTTTTCATTGTCATCAGAAGGCTAATATAAATACTATGCATGACCAGTTCATCTTAGCTAAGAGTCGAGGAGAGACTGACTACATCACTTCTTCCAAATTGTTGGCATAACTTACACACAGCTCTGACACACACACTTTGTCACGGCTGCTTCCCCTCTCTGGCGCACGAGGGCGCCAGGCTACTTGCACCAGTGCTTCATCAGACTCACCTGGACTCCATCACGTCATTGATTGCCTGCCCTATATTGGTCACTTCCTCAGTTTCATTCCCGTGTCTGCATTGATGTTGTTTTGTTTCTCTTGTCCAGACGCTGTTCTCGTTTAGTTTCATGTCTGTTTATTATTAAATCCTCACCCTGTACTTGCTTACCATCTCCCAGCGTCTATAGTCATGGAACCGTTACAGAATGCAGACACCACAATTGGAAGCAGTTTTTTTTTATTATTGGTGCCGTCGGATCCGAGTGCCGCTGCCGAAGCAACCAGAGATGCCTCAGCTGGTTCGTCAGTCTCCCACACCATGCCTCACCTGGCTCGGCAGGCTCCTACGCCATGCCTCAGCTGGCTCTTCAGTCTCCCACACCATGCCTCACCTGGCTCGGCAAGCTCCTACACCATGCCTCAGCTGGCTCTTCAGTCTCCCACGCCATGCCTCAGCCGGCTCGTCAGTCTCCCACGCCATGCCTCAGCCGGCTCGTCAGTCTCCCACGCCATGCCTCAGCCGGCTCGTCAGTCTCCCACGCCATGCCTCAGCCAGCTCATCAGGCTCCTACACCTCACCTGGCTCGCCTGGCTCCCATGCCGGCCCGTCAGGCTCGCCCAGGTAGGACGCCAGGTGGCACCCCTAGAGGGGTGGGGGTACTGTCACGGCTGCTCCCGCTCCCCCCTCTCTGGTGCTCGAGGTCGCCAGGATGCTCATCATTATGCACACCTGCCACCATCATTACGCACAAACATGCTTCATCGGACTCACCTGGACTCCATCACGTCATTGATTGCCTCCCCTATATCGGCCACTTCTTCAGTTTCATTCCCGTTATATTGTTTCTCTTGTCCAGACCCTGTTCTTGTTTAGTTTCATGTCTGTTTATTATTAAATCCTCACCCTGTACTTGCTTACCGTCTCCCAGCGTCTATAGTTATGGAACCGTTACACACTTACCCCACCAGACATGCCACCAGGGGTCTTTTCTAAGTCCCCAAATCCAGAACAAATTCCAGAAGGCATATAGTATTCTATAGAGCCATTATTGCATGTGACTTCCATTTATTTATTTTTACTGATTAAGCAACATCTCACGGCACAACGCCTCTCCCCTGATTGAACGAGATAGTTTGATGTATTGATATGTTGGCTGTGTGTGCCACTTTTCTGTATTGTGTCATGTTTTGTGTGGACCCCAGGAAGAGTAGCTGCTGCTTTTGCAACAGCTAATGGGAATCCTAGTAAAATACCAAATACACACTCACACATACACATATTTTAAATACTTTATTTGAATCCACCAATCAAATTTACAAAAAAAGGATCCAAACATTTCAGAGGTCCCTGTACACATGGCACTCAAGTGTACAGAAAGCCCCTCATTCTCCAAACAGCTAGGCTGCCCATGACAGCTGAAACAGAGCAGTACCTAGCCAATTGCTTTGCACTAGTTTTTGTCAGGCCCTCAATCTGGAGGCCACACACTGCAAGCCTGTGTATGTGGCTGAGACTGCCAAATATCAGCACCACCAGCTTGCACCTCCACCCCAGGCTGTCCCAGCGTGCCACTAGGGGCTGGTATTTAAGCAGCTTCTCGGCAAAGGCCTGCTCCATGTAGGCATCCAATGAGCAGCCCACTTCCAAAATGAGCACCTCCCCCTGGCCTCCCCCACAACAACAATATCTGGTGTATTCATCAACATCAAACCAGCTTCCCCTTTTGTGCTGTTGGTGAGTGTCACAACTTCCTCTGAAGTCGGTCCCTCTCCTTGTTCGGGCGGCGTTCGGCGGTCGACGTCACCGGTCTTCTAGCCGTCGCCGATCCACCTTTCATTTTCCTTTTGTCTTGTCTTCCCACACACCTGGTTTCAATTCCATCATTACATGTTGTGTATTTAACCCTCTGTTCCCCCCATGTCCTTGTCCGGAATTGTTTATTGTAGTGCTTGTGCACGTTATGCTGGTGTGTAACGGTTTTGTTTACCCATTGATTTATTGTTCTGTGTACGGTGGTTTTGTTTATTAAACTGCGCCGTTGTAAATCAGTATTAACTCTCCTGCGCCTGACTACTCTGCCGCCAGTACGCACCCCCTACAGTGAGACTACCTGTCTCGCCTCGCTGGTTATCAGATCAACAAGGCAGTCATGTCTAGCAATGTACAAATCCTTGTATGAACAGCAGCCATTCACAACATGGTCAGTGGACACCATTACATTTGGCTCATGTAGAATAGAAAATGATACCAAGGAGTGTTGTCCTGGATGTAGGATGAGATGTTCCATCATCGGTGACAGAAGCCTCCACAACAACACCACGATCTACCACAACTGCATCAGAGGCAGTCACTGGCTCAGTTTGCATATCAGTCCGTGTCCACCTGAGCTCCAGTCCGATTACACAGGTCGTTGAGGTCCGGCCAGTCTGACCAGACACCAAAGCCCGCAGCACGAGTGTTCAATTTTCCATTGGTCTTCCTCCTGAAGCCCAGGAAGTTGTCCTCTGTGTCCCTGGCCAGTGGAACCTTTGTCCTCCGTAGGTCCAGAAGAAGGGAGGCTAACTCCTTAACTGTCACGTCGTCAATGTTGTTCAAAAGGTGAGTCAGCCTGGTAGCAGTGTAAATCCACTCAATACTCGGGATACCTAAACCCCTCTACCTTTGGCTCAGGAAGACAACGTTACATTCTCACCACTTGAACCGTTTTGTTATTAATTTCCCTCAGAACCTTCTGTGGGAGAGGCACATTTGCAAGCAGATGTTGAATCTTTGCTAGAGCCACCTCTCTCACAGCTTCTATCTTCATGCCCACGGGCAGAAGGGAAATGTCAATCATTTCAAGCCTGGTTGAATACTCATGGACAAGCTCCTCAACTTGTTCCCCCCACTTGCCATCAACATTAAACCCCACATCCAGTCGGACCAGATGGTGTCAGGTCACAGACACACACACACGCACACACACACACACACGCACGCACGCACACACACACACACACACAAGTCTTATTATGCAAACTGGATGCATTTACTGTATCTGTCAAGGGTATATCCTATTTTACCATAGGAAAAAAAGTCACCATGGTAATACTAGAAAACATTTAATTGAAACCTCCATTCCTATCTCAAAATGACTCAATTGAAATGGAATTTACCCCAACCCTGATCCATTTTGGCATACATGTTTGCATAGGCACTAGAAAAGTTTACTGCTTGCTTTGATGTGTCCCTCTCTGGGTTATGATTGCGTCTTTCGACAATGCTTCAAGAAGGCTAAGCAGGGTACAGTACTTTCAGCTCTTTTTGACTTCTCTGGTATGATTCTTCAAACTGGCTCTAGTCAGGGGATAAACTGGCTCTAGATAAACTGGCTCTAGTCAGGGGATAAACTGGCTCTAGATAAACTGGCTCTAGTCAGGGGATAAACTGGCTCTAGATAAACTGGCTCTAGTCAGGGGATAAACTGGCTCTAGATAAACTGGCTCTAGTCAGGGGATAAACTGGCTCTAGGTAAAATGGTTCTAGATAAACTGGCTCTAGTCAGGGGGTAAACTGGCTCTAGATAAACTGGCTTTAGTCAGGGGATAAACTGGCTCTAGATAAACTAGCTCTAGATAAACTGGCTCTAGTCAGGGGGTAAACTGGCTCTAGATAAACTGGCTCTAGATAAACTGGCTCAAGTCAGGGGGTAAACTGGCTCTAGTCAGGGGATAAACTGGCTCTAGATAAACTGGCTCTAGATAAACTGGCTTTAGTCAGGGGATAAACTGGCTCTATATAAACTGGCTTTAGTCAGGGGATAAACTGGCTCTATATAAACTGGCTTTAGTCAGGGGATAAACTGGCTCTAGATAAACTGGCTGTAGTCAGGGGATAAACTGGCTCTAGATAAACTGGCTCTAGTCAGGGGATAAACTGGCTCTAGTCAGGGGATAAACTGGCTCTAGTCAGGGGATAAACTGGCTCTAGATAAACTGGCTCTAGTCAGGGGATAAACTGGCTCTAATCAGGAGATAAACTGGCTCAAGTCAGGGGATAAACTGGCTCTAGTCAGGGTGTAAACTGGCTCTCGATAAACTGGCTCTAGTCGGGGGATAAAATAGCTCTAGTCAGGGGATAAACTGTCTCTAGTCAGGGGATAAACTGGCTCTAGTCAGGGGATAAACTGGCTCTAATCAGGAGATAAACTGGCTCTAGTCAGGGGATAAACTTAAATCCTCCAAAGCTCCGTTGTCCTGAGTCTGCACAACTCTGCCAGGACCTAGGATCAAGGGAGACACTAAAGTGTTTTAGTACTATATCTCTTGACACAATGATGAAAATAATCATGGCCTCTAAACCTTCAAGCTGCATACTGGACCCTATTCCAACTAAACTACTGAAAGAGCTGCTTCCTGTGCTTGGCCCTCCTATGTTGAACATAATAAATGGCTCTCTATCCACAGGATGTGTACAAAACTCACTAAAAGTGGCAGTAATAAAGCCTCTCTTGAAAAAGCCAAATCTTGACCCAGAAAATATAAAAAACTATCGGCCTATATCGAACCTTCCATTCCTCTCAAAAATTTTAGAAAAAGCTGTTGTGCAGCAACTCACTGCCTTCCTGAAGACAATGTATACAAAACGCTTCAGTCTGGTTTTAGACCCCATCATAGCACTGAGACTGCACTGTGAAGGTGGTAAATGACCTTTTCATGACCGAGGCTCTGCATCTGTCCTCGTGCTCCTAGATCTTAGTGCTGCTTTTGATACCATCGATCACCACATTCTTTTGGAGAGATTGGAAACCCAAATTGGTCTACACGGACAAGTTCTGGCCTGGTTTAGATCTTATCTGTCGGAAAGATATCAGTTTGTCTCTGTGAATGGTTTGTCCTCTGACAAATCAACTGTAAATTTCGGTGTTCCTCAAGGTTCCGTTTTAGGACCACTATTGTTTTCACTATATATTTTACCTCTTGGGGATGTCATTCGAAAACATAATGTTAAATTTCACTGCTTTGCAGATGACACACAGCTGTACATTTCAATGAAACATGGTGAAGCCCCAAAATTGCCCTCGCTAGAAGTCTGTGTTTCAGACATAAGGAAGTGGATTGCTGCAAACTTTCTACTTTAAACTCGGACAAAACAGAGATGCTTGTTCTAGGTCCCAAGAAACAAAGAGATCTTCTGTTGAATCTGACAATTAATCTTGATGGTTGTACAGTCGTCTCAAATAAAACTGTGAAGGACCTCAGCGTTACTCTGGACCCTGATCTCTCTTTTGAAGAACATATCAAGACTGTTTCAAGGGCAGCTTTTTTCCATCTCTGTAACATTACAAAAATCAGAAACTTTCTGTCCAAAAATTATGCAGAAAAATGTATCCATGCTTTTGTTACTTCTAGGTTGGACTACTGCAATGCTCTACTTTCCGGCTACCCGGATAAAGCACTAAATAAACTTCAGTTAGTGCTAAATACGGCTGCTAGAATCCTGACTAGAACAAAAAAATTATCATATTACTCCAGTGCTAGCCTCCCTACACTGGCTTCCTGTTAAGGCAAGGGCTGATTTCAAGGTTTTACTGCTAACCTACAAAGCATTACATGGGCTTGCTCCTATCTATCTTTCTGATTTGGTCTTGCCGTACATACCTACACGTACGCTACGGTTACAAGACGCAGGCCTCCTAATTGTCCCTAGAATTTCTAAGCAAACAGCTGGAGGCAGGGCTTTCTCCTATAGAGCTCCATTTTTATGGAATGGTCTGCCTACCCATGTGAGAGACGCAGACACAGTCTCAACCTTTAAGTCTTTACTGAAGACTCATCTCTTCAGTAGGTCCTATGATTGAGTGTAGTCTGGCCCAGTAGTGTGAAGGTGAACGGAAAGGCTCTGTAGCAACGAACCGCCCTTGCTGTCTCTGCCTGGCCGGTTCCCCTCGCTCCACTGGGATTCTCTGCCTCTAACCCTATTACAGGGGCTGAGTCTCTGGCTTATTGGTGTTCTTCCATGCCGTCCCTAGGAGGGGTGCGTCGCTTGAGTTGGTTGAGTCACTGACGTGGTCTTCCTGTCTGGGTTGGCGCCCCCCCTTGGGTTGTGCCGTGGCGGAGATTTTTGTGGGCTATACTTGGCCTTGTCTCAGGATGGTAAGTTGGTGGTTGAAGATATCCCTCTAGTGGTGTGGGGGCTGTGCTTTGACAAAGTGGGTAGGGTTATATCCTGCCTGTTTGGCCCTGTCCGGGGGTATCATTGGATGGGGCCAAAGTGTCTCCTGACCCCTCCTGTCTCAGCCTCCAGTATTTATGCTGCAGTAGTTTATGTGTCGGAGGGCTGGGGTCAGTCTGTTATATCTGGAGTATTTCTCCTGTCTTATCCGGTGTCCTGTGTGAATTTAAGTATGCTGTCTCTAATTCTTTCTTTCTCTCTCTCGGAGGACCTGAGCCCTAGGACCATGCCTCAGGACTACCTGGCATGATGAATCCTTGCTGTCCCCAGTCCACCTGGCCGTGCTGCTGCTCCAGTTTCAACTGTTCTGCCTGCGGCTATGGAACCCTGACCTGTTCACCAGACGTGCTACCAGTCCCAGACCTGCTGTTTTCAACTCTCTAGAGACAGCAGGAGCGGTAGAGATACTCTCAATGATCGGCTATGAAAAGCTAACTGACATTTACTCTTGAGGTGCTGACTTGTTCCACCCTCGACAACTACTGTGATTATTATTATTTGACCATGCTGGTCATTTATGAACATTTGAACATCTTGGCCATGTTCTGTTATAATCTCCACCCAGCACAGCCAGAAGAGGACTGGCCACCCCTCATAGCCTGGTTTCTCTCTAGGTTTCTTCCTAGGTTTTGGCCTTTCTAGGGAGTTTTTCCTAGCCACCGTGCTTCTACACCTGCATTGCTTGCTGTTTGGGGTTTTAGGCTGGGTTTCTGTACAGCACTTTGAGATATTAGCTGATTAAAGAAGGGCTATATAAATACATTTGATTTGATGATAAACTGTCTCTAATCAGGAGATAAACTGGCTCTAATCAGGAGATAAACTGTCTCTAGTCAGGGGATAAACTGGCTCTAGTCAGGAGATAAACTGTCTCTAGTCAGGGGATAAACTGGCTCTAGTCAGGGTGTAAACTGGCTCTACATCAACTGGCTCTAGTCAGGGGATAAACTAGCTCTAGTCATGGGATAAACTGGCTCTAATCAGGAGATAAACTGGCTCTAGTCAGGAGATAAACTGTCTCTAGTCAGGGGATAAACTGGCTCTAGTCAGGGTGTAAACTGGCTCTACATCAACTGGCTCTAGTCGAGGGATAAACTAGCTCTAGTCGGGATAAACTGGCTCTAATCAGGAGATAAACTGTCTCTAATCAGGAGATAAACTGGCTCTAATCAGGAGATAAACTGTCTCTAGTCAGGGGATAAACTGGCTCTAGTCAGGAGATAAACTGTCTCTAGTCAGGGGATAAACTGGCTCTAGTCAGGGTGTAAACTGGCTCTACATCAACTGGCTCTAGTCAGGGGATAAACTGCCTTAAGTCAGGGGATAAACTGGCACTAGGAAGGAGATATAGTGTTGTGTTTATTAGGATCCCTCTTCATTACTCTCCCACATAATTAACTAACATCAAGGGATTATACATGAGTGAATCATCACACACACACACGTGCTCTTTCTCTCTCTCTCACCCTCTCTTTCTATCCCTCCATCCCTCTCTTCATCTCTCCCTGTTTTTATTCCTTCTCCAGCTGGTGGAGATGCTCCCTGGTTCCGTTTGCTGGGTTGGCAGATTGTTTTTACGGTGCGACCTCTTAAATCTTCCCCCTCTCCTCCTCTCTATTGTTTTTAGGGATGTTTGATTTGGTTCCCACGGAGCTTAGTGGTCGTAACTCTGGGCTTTGGACGGAATATGGAAGTCAGGACACTGAAACTGTCCCAGGGACACCAACAGGCTCCAGACATCCCATGTTGCGAATTACTTTGTGATGCATAAAGTGACGTCCATGCATACCAAGTAGGCAGGTAAACTAATGTGGATATTTGAACATGTATCAATGCTGTTTTGACTTACAAGCATTATTTCTTACCCTGCTGTTCTTATTGGACAATTACATTCAATGCTTACCTTGACTTTACCCCCTAGTTGACGAAGATAACATTCCAATGTACATCAACCATCTGGGAAAGAGTTAGAGAAGACAGGTGAGAGGTTGATGGGGGGGTGTCTTCCATCGATGTATATCAACCGGGGCCAAGACCCCATCCTTTATGGTTGAATAGACAGCAGTGGTTGGCACATCGTATGACCAAACAATCAAGAGAACTCATCCAAGTATGAGCAAATGATAGACGGTGAACAACAGTGCCAGACAAGGATGACAGTGTTCTGAAGCAACGTTTTGGAGTAGAGTTTGACCCTGGGTGCTGTGAGACTTGGAGACTGTTGGTGATGTGAGACTTGGAGACTGTGGGTGATGTTTATTTGCTTTCAGAGAGATTCCAAGTTCATATTATTTTATTTTCTCCTTTGCAGGAATTCTCATTTCCTGTCATGTCAGAAGGGAACATGATGGGAGTGGATTTCAACGCAGTGTGTGTCCAGTGTGTGTCCAGTGTGTGTGTGTGTGTGTGTGTGTGTGTGTGTGTGTGTGTGTGTGTGTGTGTGTGTGGTGTGTGTGTGTGTGTGTGTGTGTGTGTGTGTGTGTGTGTGTGTGTGTGTGTGTGTGTGTGTGTGTGTGTGCGTGCGCCTCCTACTGTGGTTAAGTCAACAGTGGGGAGAAGGGTGTTTGTGGTGGCACAATGCCTGGCCACACACACACACACACACACACACACACACACACACACACACACACACACACACACACACACACACACACACACACACACACACACACACACACACACACACACACACACACACACATTTGATTTCTCCAAGCTGTTAGGCCAAGCAAACCCCCTAGTCCTAGGGCACAACCCAAACGGTACCCTATCCCCTATATGTTGCACCCCTTGGGTCCTGGTCAAAATTAGTGCAATGATTCCATAGGGAATAGGGTGCCATTTAGGACGCAACCCCAGTCTTCAAAGCTGGGTAGCCTTTCAATGAAGGGGACAGTTCAGCATTCCTGAAAGGCCGGAGCACGGATGGAAATTCCAGATAGCTCTCAGACTGCTGGCAACAGGGAACACACATGCACACACACAAATACACACACCTACACACACACCTACACACACACAGTACAGGCAGGATGGCACTTTGACCCAGTGTCTCCATGAAGTGTATAGAGTTGGCCGTGAAGTTTAGAGTTGGCCGTGTTGTTGGCCGTGTTGCTGGCTGTGTTGCTGGCTGTGTTGTTGACCATGTTGCTGGCCGTGTTGCTGGACGTGTTGTTGACCATGTTGCTGGCCGTGTGGCTGGACGTGTTGTTGGAAGTGTTGCTGGCTATTCTTGCTCGCTGTGTTGCTGGCCGTGAAGTTGGCCGTGTTGCTTGCGGTGTTGTTGGCCGTGTTGTTGGACGTGTTCAAAGGAGGGGGCAGACAGCTCCTATAACCTTTTAACATCTCCTCTTTCTCTCTCTCCAAAGTCAAGAGTCTGTCAGGGATCTGATGCCATTTGAACAGAGGTTTTACACACATCCAAAATAATAACACATTAATTCTGTCAGGGACCTGATGCCATCTGAACAGAGAGGTTTTACACACATCTGTAAGGACCGATGCCAGAGATGAGAAGCAGGTACGGGGAGTCAACATTTAATCAGGAACAGACAGGTAACAGAACAGCGTCAGCACACGGGTAAACAAAGACAAACGACAATTAATGCTGAAGCAGGGAACAGAGCGGGGAACCAGACATATATAGGGAAGGTAATGACAGAGGTGATTGAGTCCAGGTGAGTCCAATAATCGCTGATGCGCGTGACGGGGGGGGCAGGTGTGTGTAATGATGGTGGCAGGAGTGCGTAATGCTGGGGAGCCTGGCACCCTCGAGCACCAGGGGGGAAGAGCGGGAGCAGGCGTGACACACATCCAAAATAATAACACATCAAGTCTGCCAGGACTCTGATCCCATTTGAACAGAGAGGTTTTACACACATCCAACATAAAAACATATCAAGTGCTATTGAACAAAGGGAGACAGTACAGATAAAGGGGGAATGTCCACTCCCCTAAGCTTTATAAAATATCAATTTGTGTGTGGCCTTTTTCTCTATCTAACTTACCATGTGTAGGGCCAGGAGTTTTGTTCTGATCCCATAATTTACCATGTGTAGGGCCAGGAGTTTTGATCCCATAATTGACCATGTGTAGGGCCAGGAGTTTTGATCCCATAATTTACCATGTGTAGGGCCAGGAGTTTTGATCCCATAATTTACCATGTGTAGGGCCAGGAGTTTTGTTTTGATCCCATAATTTCCCATGTGTAGGGCCAGGAGTTTTGATCCCATAATTTACCATGTGTAGGGCCAGGAGTTTTGATCCCATAATTTACCATGTGTAGGGCCAGGAGTTTAGTTTTGATCCCATAATTTACCATGTGTAGGGCCAGGAGTTTTGTTTTGATCCCATAATTTACCATGTGTAGGGCCAGGAGTTTTGATCCCATAATTTACCATGTGTAGGGCCAGGAGTTTTGATCCCATCATTTACCATGTGTAGGGCCAGGAGTTTTGATCCCATAATTTACCATGTGTAGGGCCAGGAGTTTTGATCCCATAATTTACCATGTGTAGGGCCAGGAGTTTTGATCCCATAATTTACCATGTGTAGGGCCAGGAGTTTTCTTTTGATCCCATAATTTACCATGTGTAGGGCCAGGAGTTTTGATCCCATAATTTACCATGTGTAGGGCCAGGAGTTTTGATCCCATAATTTACCATGTGTAGGGCCAGGAGTTTTGTTTTGATCCCATAATTTACCATGTGTAGGGCCAGGAGTTTTGATCCTATAATTTACCATGTGTAGGGCCAGGAGTTTTGATCCCATAATTTACCATGTGTAGGGCCAGGAGTTTTGATTCCATAATTTACCATGTGTAGGGCCAGGAGTTTTTCTATCCAGAATGTTGAAGATGAGCTTTCTGTACATATCATATTTAGCAGATGTTTTGCGGGTGTAGTGAAATGCTTGTGCTTAAACTGCTACTTTTGTGGTCATAACATTATGTATAATGACACCAATGGGCCTACTGTATAACTAGCTGCCACCTAATACATAGATGCCAAACTAAATTTAAAGCCAATCTAACCAAACCTAATTCCGGTACTCTTCATTAAGAGAGCCTAAAGCCAAAACAACTTCTACCCACAGCCATCTTCAAGACGTCACAGAAAAGGGCTTTAAACACAAACTGGCATTTGGGGATGGAAACCAAAACCATGCATATTTTGTAAAATGTATATTGTATACATTAGGATTGAAAATGAAGCATGTTTCATGTGTGTGTGTGTGTGTGTGTGTGTGTGTGTGTGTGTGTGTGTGTGTGTGTGTGTGTGTGTGTGTGTGTGTGTGTGTGTGTGTGTGTGTGTGTGTGTGTGTGTGTGTGTGTCCATTCATTATGAAAATGTCAGATTTCCAGCACAGTGATAATTTTCCACTGATGTGCACATTCAGACACATTCAGAGGTCAGAATGAGATGCTTTATGAGTTCATCAGCTTGCATTACAATCCCAGTATGAAGGGGAATGCATGCATTCAACCATTGTGGTAATCAGACCTCCCCAAACTAGCAATTTACCCTGGCCATTTGCCCTCTGCTGGTGAACCAAAACCAATATCCCCTATCTTTCAGGCCTCAGTCAAACACTGACAACTATAAACAAACATCTTGGCCATACCGTGTGCCTGTGTCAATCCACACACACACGCTCATGCAAACCCTCGCACACACATGCATTTGTGCACGCACGCAGTCGCTAATCAGAAGACACCTGCACCTTTTCATTTACCCTATCACAGCCCCTTTCCTATGGTTTAAAAACCCAGTCAGTTGTTTTCTCCCCAGATCAATCTCTTTGTGTGCTATCTCTCTCTGTAACTCATTCTCTCTCAATCGCTCCCGCTGTGTCCGCAGCTCTTTCTCTCTATGGATTGATCTCTCTTGTGTTTTTGCAACTACATGTCACTTTGTCTGTCAGCCTGTGAGTATTGTTTTTGTTAAAGTGTTGACTGTTTGTTGGTGGGAAAAGGGGGTACCAAGACAAGTCGCCCATGGGCATACATTACCCGTAGGAATACTTTGTCTAAGTACCCTAGTTAGAACTGGGCGGACCACCCAGTGTATTTTTGGTTAGTTAGCTAGCTGTTATTGAAGTAGGCTAGTCTAGTTTAGGGGTGTTTTTGGATTACTGTTTCTTTCCTTGGGTCCTGCTCACCCCCTTTTCTCACACCCCTTTACCGTGTGTTTAAAAATAAACCTTTAGTGTTTGACGGTAAATTTCAGTTGTCTGTGGTTTTTGTTCTCACTGTTTATCACTATTATAATTTGCATGAGTTATGTTACGGGTCTCGTTTCCATCCCCTCTAGACTGCAGGGCCAAAGGGATTCGTAACACATGGCATTCAAAGAAATTTAAAAAATGAAAGGCTTGATCCATTTTTTGAGAAATATGTTTCTGCTACCTTGAAAAACCATAGGAGAAATTGTAGCTCGAAAATACTTTGTTCTTGTCTTAGCAAAAGCCTAGATGTGAGTGTGTGTGTCTTGTCTCACTATGTTTGACTACGGGCTGATGGTGTAGCTAAAGTTACAGCAGCAATATCAGGAGATTTGAGGACACTTGAAGCCTGGGGAAATATGTGCCAGCCTGTAGACACACACACACATAAACTGGGGGAATATGTGCCAGGCTACGATTGGACATGCATCCATTCATGCAATTTGAGGTAAACAGCAGGATTCAGATGCTGTTAGTTCAGCATCCTTCCTATTATGGAGGCTAGTCTAGTGTTAGATCTTATTTACATTCAGAATGGATAGATGTTTCTGTGTGTGGTTGCGTACATGCATGTGTGTGAGAGAACGATGGGGGCAAAGAGGGATGGTGGGAAGGAGTGAGGTGGGAGTGAGGAATGGACGAGAATGAGAATACTTCTTGTACTAGCCGTGAATTGCTTATCTTAAACGGTTCCCAACTGCTACTGTACCGTTTGGCACTCACACTCTAATGAAAAATGTTTAATCAAAGCACTCACTACAGGTATGGAATTAAACACCCTGTTATATACACAATGGTTATGACACACGTACACGCAATCACTCTGGACTCAATGAACTATGATGGCTGCAGCGAATTAGCTGGCAAAACGAAGTTGGATGTGAACCTGCGACACTAAGCTCTTACAACTAACTCATAGTAAATTATAGCTGTCTCGCGTTTCTCCCTCAGTGTTTGTGCTTGACTACTTTATACTGTCAACACAATCAATCATACATATATATCACCTAATGTTGTGTTAGATCTTTTTATTAACTTAAGTTCTTGTGAACATTACAAGTTTTGAACTTCAATTTGCTATTTATGGCTTGTTGGCCTCATTGACCTGAGCTCATACAACTCGTTTTTGAGTAAAAAAAACAATGTATGGATTATGTTGACTATAACAAATACTCAGATGAAACATATTGTGCTATTTATCACAGACCACTTTGTGTCAAAGTTAAACAAGGGCTCTCTCCTCCTCAACAGTGTCACGATCAAAGATATGATCAAGAGCCTCACATACAGTATATTGTTTGGTCATTGTGCTGCCACAGAATGAATTGTGAGCAAGGCCTCAAAAAAGCTTTATATACCAGAGCTGCAAGAAAAGTTCTATATATTATTGAAACAATGTTGCGATTGTTTGTGACAATGCCATCAGGTAGGGTTCCCATGGGGGAAAGATTCTATTGGGGAAAGGTTCCCATGGGGGTTGCCATGGAAGCCAAGAAGGGGAGTGAGGTGTGTGTGTGTGTGTGTGTGTGTGTGTGTGTGTGTGTGTGTGTGTGTGTGTGTGTGTGTGTGTGTGTGTGTGTGTGTGTGTGTGTGTGTGTGTGTGTGTGTGTGTGTGTGTGTGTGTGTGTGTGTGTGTGTGTGTGTGTGTGTGTGTGTGTGTGTGTTCAAACACACATGCATGTGGGGGTTTGGGAGTGGAAGTGTGTCCATCTGATGAATGGGCATGTGTCTGAACTCAATTTTATACACTAATTGTAGTCTCACCCATTCATTGCTAATGACCGGTCAAAGGGAACACCACATGTGTACACAAGTTAAATAAAATGCCCAAAATGTAAGGAAAAACATCAAAATGTATTTGTGTGTTCAGATGCCCTGTGTGGACAAAGTCATGGAACCTTATGACAATCAGATTAAATGAACTACATTTTTCAGAGAGAACTTGCAAATCGGTCCAATTCGACAGGAACACAGCAATGTTGATTGTTGCCTCAAGTTTCTCAGTCTTCGTGCTTGACTGAGTTATCAAGGAAACAGCAGGAGATAACGGTTGTTGTTTTTTACAGCTGATGGAGAGAAGGATGGAAAAGCAGGCATTTCCTATTAATTATTAATAAACTTGGGAAACCACAAAGTGTAAAAGAAAAATGACCTCAGGTTTTTACACAGAGGAATCAGTGATCTATTGTTACACAGCATCCTATCTTTGAAGACTCCTGTCTGCACTTTCATATCTCAGAACTTCTCTTTCTTCTCCATCGTTGGTATAATTATAAACTATCCAAGTTCTGTAATTACCTATTACCTACCACTCACCCCAGAACATCTGCATCTCTCTCTCTCTCTCTGTCTCTCTCTCTGTCTGTCTCACACACACGACACCCACACGCTCGAGCCTCGCTAGTGCGTTCTCGCCCTCCCGCGAAGCTCGAGCCGCTCAGTCCCAAGAGCAGACGAATTCAGCACGGGACAGATCCTGCACCGTCTCAAGGCAACATGTCGACTGAGGTAAGAATGGACATTTTTCTAATTGTGAAAGAAACGGAATGGAAGGTTGATTTTGTCTCGTTTGGTTCGTCTGATAGCGATATGCAGTTTATCCTTGCGGTGCCTTTTGATTCAACGGAGGAGATACGGGCTGTTTGAATGAACAACGAAGTAGCCTACACCTGGTGTATTGTGTCATGCGGTGGCGGGAGGGCCGTTTTAACACGGCGGGTTCAAGAGCAAGAAGGCAGCTGGCAGCAAACTGCATCATATTTTACCTATCGGCCAAATATAATGACCGTAGCTCTTTTTCTTTCACCGGTAGACCACTGTATGTTCTGAATGTCAAAGAAAGAGTAACTGTCAATTCCGTTATCCAAGACGCATATCAATGTATGAATCTTGATCAACGTATGTCTGTGTCCCTCCATGACTCCAACTTGGTTGGTCGGATGGGTGCACGCACCTAGAGGTCTCTCCACCATATAATGATCAGTACCATGGACAGAGGCAAAGATTGCTATGCAGAGCTGGCTGAGTTCTAAATGAGATTCTGGGTTAGACATTTTACATTACATTTTACATGACATATTAGGCATTTAGCAGACCCTCTTATCCAGAGAGACATACAGTGGTGAGTGCATACATTTTCATGCTTTTTTGAAGACGAAGCATTCTCACATGAAGAGTAACCTGGCCTAAAACCTAAAGACTTGTGCAGCCTTGGCTCTTGCTCAGTGGGGGTAAACAGTCTTGAAATGTGTAAATAATCTGTGTTCAACACCAGGTTGGTCACACCAGGAATCTGAACAGGATTTCAACACTCATTTCTAAGTCATCTGAACAGGATTTCAACACTCATTTCTAAGTCATCTGAACAGGATTTCAACACTCATTTCTAAGTCATCTGAACAGGATTTCAACACTCATTTCTAAGTCATCTGAACAGGATTTCAACACTCATTTCTAAGTCATCTGAACAGGATTTCAACACTCATTTCAACACTCATTTCTAGTCAAAACTGTTCGCTGCTCTGGCACCCCAATGGTGGAACAAGCTCCCTCACGACGCCAGGACAGCGGAGTCAATCACCACATTCCGGAGACACCTGAAACCCCACCTCTTTAAGGAATACCTGGGATAGGATAAAGTAATCCTTCTAACCCCCCCCCCCCAAAAAAAAAAATATATAGATGTACTATTGTAAAGTGGTTGTTCCACTGGATATCATAAGGTGAATGCACCAATTTGTAAGTCGCTCTGGATAAGGGCGTCTGCTAAATGACGTAAATGTAAATGTAAGTCATCTGAACAGGATTTCAACACTCATTTCTAAGTAATCTGGATTGTAGCTGCCTATATTCCCTAGCCTGGATGTGCTGTGATGCTGTGTCCTCTAACTAACAGCATCAACAACTCACACACAAACACACACCTTTCACAAACAAATTCCTCTAACTAACAGCATGTGTGTGTGTGTGTGTGTGTGTGTGTGTGTGTGTGTGTGTGTGTGTGTGTGTGTGTGTGGTGTGTGTGTGTGTGTGTGTGTGTGTGTGTGTGTGTGTGTGTGTGTGTGTGTGTGTCTGTGTTCGTGCACGTGGGTGTGTGTGGCTGTGTAGCTGTGTTATTTTTAGCAGGTTGTAATGCCAGCAGGGATGTGCTCTGACTGTTTGCCTGTAGTGGTGTCGCTGTCTGATGGGGTGACTGTCCTGGTTGTCTGATGGGGTGACTGTCCTGGTTGTCTGATGGGGTAACTGTCCTGGCTGTCTGATGTTACTGTCTGATGGGGTGACTGTCCTGGTTGTCTGATGTCACTCTGTGATGGGGTGACTGTCCTGGTTGTCTGATGTCACTCTGTGATGGGGTGACTGTCCTGGTTGTCTGATGGGGTGACTGTCCTGGTTGTCTGATGTCACTCTGTGATGGGGTGACTGTCCTGGTTGTCTGATGGGGTGACTGTCCTGGTTGTCTGATGTCACTCTGTGATGGGGTGACTGTCCTGGTTGTCTGATGTTACTGTCTGATGGGGTGACTGTCCTGGTTGTCTGATGTCACTCTGTGATGGGGTGACTGTCCTGGTTGTCTGATGGGGTGACTGTCCTGGTTGTCTGATGTCACTCTGTGATGGGGTGACTGTCCTGGTTGTCTGATGTTACTGTCTGATGGGGTGACTGTCCTGGTTGTCTGATGTCACTCTGTGATGGGGTGACTGTCCTGGTTGTCTGATGGGGTGACTGTCCTGGTTGTCTGATGTCACTCTGTGATGGGGTGACTGTCCTGGTTGTCTGATGTTACTGTCTGATGGGGTGACTGTCCTGGTTGTCTGATGTCACTGTCTGATGGGGTGACTGTCCTGGCTGTCTGATGTTACTGTCTGATGGGGTGACTGTCCTGGCTGTCTGATGTTACGTCTGATGGGGTGACTGTGCTGGTTGTCTGATGTCACTGTGTGATGAGGTGACTGTCCTGGCTGTCTGATGTCACTCTGTGATGAGGTGACTGTCCTGGCTGTCTGATGTCACTCTGTGATGGGGTGACTGTCCTGGTTGTCTGATGTCACTCTGTGATGGGGTGACTGTCCTGGCTGTCTGATGTCACTCTGTGATGAGGTGACTGTCCTGGTTGTCTGATGTCACTCTGTGATGGGGTGACTGTCCTGGCTGTCTGATGTCTCTGTGTGATGGCATATTATATTATCCTTTTAACCACTAATCTGATAAATTGCTTATTATTTAATTAAAATAAAGCAGTTACATGTCACTCAGTAGACACTCCTGTCCAAACAGTACAGTGAGTGCATGCATTTCTTGTGTCATCCTTGCAGGAATTGAACCCTCAACCTTTGAGAGGCTACCGCCACGCACTAACCAACTGGTGTTTTGACCAGTGAAGGGCTTAGACTGTGACCCAAAATGGCACCCTATTCCCTACTTAGTGCACTACTTTTGACCAAAGAACTATGGCACTAAGGAATAGGGTGCCATTTGGGACACAGTCTTAGTGTCCTGGGATGTTGTTCTGACTCCTCTACCCTCTACAGATGGGTAGGGGGCAGAGCTGTACCCTCTACAAATGGGTAGTGGGCAGAGCTGTACCCTCTAAAGATGGGTAGGGGGCAGAGCTGTACCCTTTACAGATGGGTAGGGGGCAGAGCTGTACCCTCTACAGATGGGTAGGGGGCAGAGCTGTACCCTTTACAAATGGGTAGGGGGCAGAGCTGTACCCTCTACAGATGGGTAGGGGGCAGAGCTGTACCCTCTACAAATGGGTAGGGGGCAGAGCTGTACCATTTACAGATGGGTAGGGGGCAGAGCTGTACCCTGTACAGATTGGTGGAGGGCAGAGCTGTACCATTTACAGATGGGTAGGGGGCAGAGCTGTACCCTGTACAGATGGGTAGGGGGCAGAGCTGTACCCTCTACAAATGGGTAGGGGGCAGAGCTGTACCATTTACAGATGGGTAGAGGGCAGAGCTGTACCATTTACAGATGGGTAGGGGGCAGAGCTGTACCATTTACAGATGGGTAGGGGGCAGATCTGTACCATTTACAGATGGGTAGGGGCAGAGCTGTACCATTTACAGATGGGTAGGGGGCAGAGCTGTACCATTTACAGATGGGTAGGGGCAGAGCTGTACCATTTACAGATGGGTAGGGGGCAGAGCTGTACCATTTACAGATGGGTAGGGGGCAGAGCTGTACCATTTACAGATGGGTAGGGGGCAGATCTGTACCATTTACAGATGGGTAGGGGCAGAGCTGTACCATTTACAGATGGGTAGGGGGCAGAGCTGCACCATTTACAGATGGGTAGGGGGCAGAGCTGTACCATTTACAGATGGGTAGGGGGCAGAGCTGCACCCTTTACAGATGGGTAGGGGGCAGAGCTGTACCATTTACAGATGGGTAAGGGGCAGAGCTGTACCATTTACAGATGGGTAAGGGGCAGAGCTGTACCATTTACAGATGGGTAGGGGGCAGAGCTGCACCCTTTACAGATGGGTAGGGGGCAGAGCCCTTTCTGAACAATTTTTTCTAAGAAGGTGTGTGTGTGTATGTGTGTGTGTCTGTGTCTGTGTGTGTGTCTGTGTCGTGTGTGGAGCGAGAGAGACAGAGAGGGGAGAGAGGAAAGAGAGAGGGGAGAGAGAGAGGGAGAGAGAAAGACAGAGAGACAGAGAGAAAGAGAGAGACAGAGAGAAAGAGAGAAAAAGAGAGATAGACAGGGACAGACAGAGAGACAGTCAGGCAGTCAAACAGAGACAGAGAGACAGTCAGGCAGTCAAACAGTCAGACAAGCAGACATACCATCAGGCAGACATACATACATACATACATACATACATACATACATACAGACAGACAGACAGACAGACAGACAGACAGACAGACAGACAGACAGACAGACAGACAGACAGACAGACAGACAGACAGACAGACAGACAGACAGACAGACAGACAGACAGACAGACAGACAGACAGACAGACAGACAGACAGACAGACAGACAGACAGACAGACAGACAGTCAAGCAGACAAAGGCAGTCAGGGAGACAGAGGTAGACAAAACAGGGAGGAAGAAGGGAAGGAAATGGAGGTGAGGCCAATGAAAGGGAAGAGGGATGAAGGGAGAGAAGGATGAAGGGAGAGAAGGATGAAGGCAGAAAAGGATGAAGGCAGAGAAGGATGGAGAGTGGGATGAAGGGAGAGGAGGGTGGAGGGAGAGAAGGGTGAAGGGAGAGAAAGATGGAGGGAGGGAGGGATGGAGGGAGAGAGGGATGGAGGGAGAGAGGGATGAAGGGAGAGAAGGATGGAGGGAGAGAGGGATGGAGGGAGAGAGGGATGAAGGGAGAGAAGGATGGAGGGAGAGAGGGATGAAGACAGAAAAGGATGAATGCAGAGAAGAATGGAGAGAGGGATGAAGGGAGAGAAGGATGAAGGGAGAGAAGGATGAAGGCAGAAAAGGATGAAGGCAGAGAAGGATGGAGAGAGGGATGAAGGGAGAGGAGGGTGGAGGGAGAGAAGGATGAAGGGAGAGAAGGATGGAGGGAGAGAAGGATGGAGAGAGAGAGGGATGGAGGGAGAGAGGGATGAAGGGAGAGAGGGATGGAGGCAGAGAGGGATGAAGGGAGAGAAGGATGAAGGGAGAGAAGGATGGAGGGAGAGAAGGATGGAGAGAGAGAGGGATGGAGGGAGAGAGGGATGAAGGGAGAGAGGGATGGAGGCAGAGAGGGATGAAGGGAGAGAAGGATGAAGGGAGAGAAGGATGGAGAGAGAGAGGGATGGAGGGAGAGAGGGATGAAGGGAGAGAGGGATGGAGGCAGAGAGGGATGAAGGGAGAGAAGGATGAAGGGAGAGAAGGATGGAGGGAGAGAAGGATGGAGAGAGAGAGGGATGGAGGGAGAGAGGGATGAAGGGAGAGAGGGATGGAGGGAGAGAGGGATGAAGGGAGAGAGGGATGGAGGCAGAGAGGGATGGAGGGAGAGAGGGATGAAGGGAGAGAGGGATGGAGGGAGAGAAGGATGGAGGGAGAGAGGGATGAAGGGAGAGAAGGATGAAGGGAGAGAAGGATGGAGGGAGAGAAGGATGGAGGGAGAGAAGGATGGAGGGAGAGAGGGATGGAGGGAGAGAGGGATGAAGGGAGAGAAGGATGAAGGGAGAGAAGGATGGAGGGAGAGAAGGATGGAGGGAGAGAAGGATGGAGGGAGAGAGGGATGGAGGGAGAGAAGGATGGAGGGAGAGAGGGATGGAGGGAGAGAAGGATGGAGGGAGAGAGGGATGGAGGGAGAGAGGGATGGAGGGAGAGAAGGATGGAGGGAGAGAGGGATGGAGGGAGAGAAGGATGGAGGGAGGGAGCCAGACAGACAGTGAGACAGAAAACAGAAGCCCTGCATAATGATTTAATAGTCTAATTGTTCTCTCCAATCAGTCCTCTCTAAGGAATAATGGAATTAGTGTGTGTGTGTGTGTGTGTGTGTGTGTGTGTGTGTGTGTGTGTGTGTGTGTGTGTGTGTGTGTGTGTGTGTGTGTGTGTGTGTGTGTGTGTGTGTGTGTGTGTGTGTGTGTGTGTGTGTGTGTTTGGGGGGAGTTTGTGTGTGTGTGTGTGTTTGGGGGGAGTTTGTGTGTGTGTGTGTGTGTGTGGGGGTAACTTCTATGTTTGACATTAGCTGCTGATTGGCTAAGGAATAATCTAAGCCAATGAGATCTTCAGAACTTTATTCTGTATTCATGATGAATGTATGTTTTTTTAACGCGGAATGAGGGATAACTCGGTTTGTTGTTTTGGAAAATTTGGAAAGTTTCTGAAAAAGTGTTGTATTAAAATAGTTTGATAACTAGCTACCTTTTGAGTTTGGATCCCTCAACGCGGTTGGTAATCTGTTGCTGGGACCACTGCAATCTGTCCAGGGATCCTGCTGACCAAGGGTTTGATGAGCTGCTTGGCGTAGCAGCTAGCATAACTGCCACTGTTAGCTGTCTATCAATCTAGTGGGGTTTCCTTGAGGGCTTGAACGCAGCCCGTGACGCAGTTAGCCCTTGTAGCTGGAACCGTGGATTGTCCCAGACTTGTGACTGTCTAGATCTAACACGATGACAACCAGATGGCAACCAGCTCAGGTTTATATCCAGACCAAATCCAAGATGTATATCCAGAACAAATCCAAGATGTATATCCAGAACAAATCCAAGATGTATATCCAGAACAAATTCAAGGTGTATATCCAGAACAAATTCAAGGTGTATATCCAGAACAAATTCAAGGTGTATATCCAGAACAAATTCAAGGTGTATATCCAGAACAAATTCAAGGTGTATATCCAGAACAAATTCAAGATGTATATCCAGAACAAATTCAAGGTGTATATCCAGAACAAATTCAAGAAAGCGTACAGTATTATATAGAGCCATTATTACATGGACCTCCCGTCCATCTCATATTGCTCAAATGAACAGCAAACCTGGTTTTAAAAAACCATGATAAAGCATCACCTCACGGCACAACGCCTCTCCCCTGTTGTGTGTGTATTGATATGTAGGCTATGGGTGCCTTTTTAAATGGATGTAGTTCTGTCCTCCATCTGTTCTTTTTTTTAAATGATCTGTATTATGTCATGTTTCATGTTTTGTGTGGACCCCAGGAAGAGTAGCTGCTGCTTTCACAACACCTAATAAAATACCAAATAAATCAATTGGAATGGTACACAGATTCCTATCATCAGGTATGTGAATATCCTGAACTACAACTGTAGTATGCAGCTTGAGAATACCATTTACAGTTTCCATTTTAAGCTTCATAATATCTTTTGTATTTGATGCAATTCAAATTCCTGTTTCTACCTCTTCATTCACAATGAAAAGAAGAAAGCTTGTTGTGGTGAACAAGCAACAGAAGGATGGAGAAGAAAGAAAAGATGGAAGGAAGAAAAACCTGAGCTAGAGAAAGAAAGACTAATCTCACGGGACTGACTGAGGGCTGTCAGAGCCTGCTTCTCTTCTCTCATCCTCCTCTTCTCTCTTCCCTCTCCTCCTCTCATCCCCCTCTTCTCTCTCCCTCTCCTCTCATCCTCCTCTTCTCTCTTCCCTCTCCTCCTCACATCCCCCTTCTCTCTCCCTCTCCTCTCATCCTCCTCTTCTCTCTTCCCTCTCCTCCTCACATCCCCCTTCTCTCTCCCTCTCCTCTCATCCTCCTCTTCTCTCTTCCCTCTCTTCCTCTCATCCCCCTCTTCTCTCTTCCCTCTCCTCCTCTCATCCCCCTCTTCTCTCTCCCTCTCCTCTCATCCTCCTCTTCTCTCTCTCCCTCGCTTCCTCTCATCCCTCTTTTCTTCTCTCTCCCTCTCCTCCTCTCATCCCCCTCTTCTTTCTCTCCTCCTCTCATCCCTCTCTTCTCTCTCTCCCTCTCCACCTCTCATCCATCTATTCTCTCTCCCTCTCCTCCTCTCATCCATTTATTCTCTCTCCCTCTCCTCCTCTCATCCATCTATTCTCTCTCCCTCTCCTCCTCTCATCCCCCTCTATTCCCTTTTCCTCTTGAAATAATGCAGAGATGATAAATTCAGTAGTGGCCTGCTTACGGTTGCACAAATGCAGCTTTGAGAGGGACGAAGGGAGAGGCCATGTTAGTCAAAATGATATTTAGAGCCACTGAGGGAGAGAGGGATGGCAGATAGATTGAGGGAGAGAGGGATGGAGGGAGAGATGGATTGGAGGGATGGAGGGAGAGGCGATTGCAGCCACTGAGAGAGACATTAAGTGGACTGTACTGCATTGTCTGGATGTTCTCCTTCTCCCTCTCTCCCTTACCCCTCTTTATCTCACGCTCCCCTTCTCTGTCTCTCTGTCCCTCTCTGCCTCTCTCTCCCTCCCCCTCTCTCCTTCCCCCTCTCTCTCCCGTCTCTCCCCTTGCTCTGTCTCTCTCTCTCCCTCTCTCTCTATGCCTCTCTGCCTCTCTCTCCTTCCCCCTCTCTCTCCCGTCTCTCCCCTTGCTCTGTCTCTCTCTCTCCCTCTCTCTCTCTGCCTCTCTGCCTCTCTCTCCTTCCCCCTCTCTCTCCCGTCTCTCCCCTTGCTCTGTCTCTCTCTCCATAGTTCCATAACCTACAGGAGTTGAGACACAGTGTGTCTGTAGCCACCAAGGTGTTCATCCAGAGAGACTACAGCCAAGGGACTACCTGTCGCTTCCAGACTAAGTTCCCCTCTGAGCTGGACAGCAGGGTGAGCACACACATACACCCACATGAACAAAGTCACGCACACACGGAAATGCACACACACACACACACACACACACACACACACACACACACACACACACACACACACACACACACACACACACACACAC